>NW_026775476.1:300000-581000 GCF_963259705.1 Myotis daubentonii | reverse complement strand
TTGAATTCGACAGTAAATGTAGTAAGAATCTATTTACGTGTACTTGAGGTGTTTATTACACGTTCTTAATCATTTCTGGGCACTCTCATTGTGTATTTTAACATTTTTAGCAAAATTAGACATTTTGCATAGAAGTATTTACCGGAACCTTCACCATTTCAACTGATTCACACAAAACACGCCAAAGCCAAACCTCCTAAATTGTAAACATAAACACTATTCTCTTCATTCCAAGGCTTTAGACACCTACTCTGAGCTCTGTAAACATGAACTCTTAATAATTGAAAGCACAGTCCCGTGAAAACGCCACCGGAAGTACCCGGACTTGTAAACATTAAGAGTATTTACGTCATTCCACAGCTTTCCCCTGGAAACCTCCGTGATTGAATACGACAGTAAATGTAGTAAGAATCTGTTTACGTGTACTTGAAGTGTTTCTTCCATGTTTTTAATCATTTCTGGAAACTATCATTGTGTATTTTAACAGTTTTAGCAAAATTAGGCAGTTTGCTTAGAAGTATTTACTGAAACCGTCACCATTTTAACTGATTCACAAAAAAAAACGCCAAAGCCAATCCTCCTAAATTGTAAACATAAACACTATTCTCGTGATTCTAAGGCTTTAGACACCAATTCTGAGCTCTGTAAACAGGAAATCTTAATAATTGAAAGCACAGAGCCGTAAAAACGCCACCGGAAGTACCCGGACTTGTAAACATTACCAGTATTTTCGTCATTTCACAGCTTTCCACAGGAAACCTCTGTGATTAAATTCGACAGTAAATGTAGTAAGAATCTATTTACGTGTACTTGAGGTGTTTATTACATGTTCTTAATCATTTCTGGGCACCCTCATTGTGTATTTTAACATTTTTAGCAAAATTAGACATTTTGCATAGAAGTATTTACCGGAACCGTCACCATTTCAACTGATTCACACAAAACACGCCAAAGCCAAACCTCCTAAATTGTAAACATAAACACTATTCTCGCCATTCCAAGGCTTTAGACACCAATTCTGAGCTCTGTAAACATGAACTCTTAGTAATTGAAAGCACAGTCCCGGGAAAACGCCACCGGAAGTACCCGTATTTGTAAACATTACCAGTATTTTCGTCATTTCACAGCATTCCACTGGAAACCTCTGTGATTGAATTCGACAGTAAATGTAGTTAAAATCTGTTTACGTGTACTTGAAGTGTTTCTTCCACGTTTTTAATCATTTCTGGGAACTCTCATTGTGTATTTTATCAGTTTTACCAAAATTAGACAGTTTGCTTAGAAGTATTTACTGAAACCGTCACCATTTTAACTGATTCACACAAAAAAACGCCGAACCCAATCCTCCTATATTGTAAACATAAACACTATTCTCGTCATTCCAAGGCTTTAGACACCAATTCTGAGCTCTGTAAACATGAACTCTTAATAATTGAAAGCACAGAACCGTGAAAACGCCACCCGAAGTACCCGGATTTATAAACATTACCAGTATTTTCGTCATTTCACAGCTTTACAGGGGAAACCTCTGTAATTCAATTCGACAGTATATGTAGTAAGAATCTATTTACGTGTACTTGAGGTGTTTATTACACGTTCTTAATCATTTCTGGGAACTCTCATTGTGTATATTAACAGTTTTACCAAAATTTGGCAGTTTGCTTAGAAGTATTCACTAGAACCCTCACCATTTTAACTGAATCACACACAAAAACGCTGAACCCAATCCTCCTTAATTGTAAACATAAACACTATTCTCGTCATTCCAAGGCTTTACACACCAATTCTGAGCTCTGTAAACATGAACTCTTAATAATTGAAAGCACAGTCCCGTGAAAACCCCACCCGAAGTACCCGGAGTTGTAAATATTACCAGTATTTTCGTCATTTCATGGCTTTCCACGGGAAACCTCCATGATTGAATTCGACAGTAAATGTAGTTAAAATCTGTTTACGTGTACTTGAAGTGTTTCTTCCACGTTTTTAATCATTTCTGGGAACTCTCATTGTGTATTTTAACAGTTTTACCAAAATTAGGCAGTTTGCTTAGAAGTATTTACTAGAACCGTCACCATTTTAACTGACTAAAAAAAAAACAAAAAAACGCCGAACCCAATCCTCCTTAATTGTAAACATAAACACTATTCTCGTCATTCCAAGGCTTTAGACACCAATTCTGAGCTCTGTAAACAGGAACTCTTAATAATTGAAAGCACAGAACCGTAAAAACGCCACGGGAAGTACCCGGACTTGTAAACATTACCAGTATTTTCGTCATTTCACAGCTTACCACGGGAAACCTCTGTGATTGAATTCGACAGTAAATGTAGTAAGAATCTATTTACGTGTACTTGAGGTGTTTATTACACGTTCTTAATCATTTCTGGGCACTCTCATTGTGTATTTTAACATTTTTAGCAAAATTAGACATTTTGCATAGTAGTATTTACCGGAACCTTCACCATTTCAACTGATTCACACAAAACACGCCAAAGCCAAACCTCCTAAATTGTAAACATAAACACTATTCTCTTCATTCCAAGGCTTTAGACACCTACTCTGAGCTCTGTAAACATGAACTCTTAATAATTGAAAGCACAGTCCCGTGAAAACGCCACCCGAAGTACCCGGATTTATAAACATTACCAGTATTTTCCTCATTTCACAGCTTTACACGGGAAACCTCTGTAATTGAATTCCACAGTAAATGTAGTAAGAATCTATATACGTGTACTTGAGGTGTTTATTACACGTTCTTAATCATTTCTGGGAACTCTCATGGGGAATTTTAACAGTTTTACCAAAATTAGGCAGTTTGCTTAGAAGTACTTACTAGAACCGTCACCATTTTAACTGAATCACACACAAAAACGCCGAACCCAATCCTCCTTAATTGTAAACATAAACACTATTCTCGTCATTCCAAGGCTTTACAAACCAATTCTGAGCTCTGTAAACATGAACTCTTAATAATTGAAAGCACAGTCCCGTGAAAACGCCACCGGAAGTACCCGGACTTTTAAACATTAAAAGTATTTTCGTCATTCCACAGCTTTCCCCTGGAAACCTCCGTAATTGAATACGACATTAAATGTAGTAAGAATCTGTTTACGTGTACTTGAAGTGTTTCTTCCATGTTTTTAATCATTTCTGGAAACTATCATTGTGTATTTTATCAGTTTTAGCAAAATTAGGCAGTTTGCTTAGAAGTATTTACTAGAACCGTCACCATTTTAACTGAATCACAAAAAAAAAACGCCAAACCCAATCCTCCTTAATTGTAAACATAAACACTATTCTCGTCATTCCAAGGCTTTAGACACCTACTCTGAGCTCTGTAAAAATGAACTCTTAATAATTGAAAGCACAGTCCCGTGAAAACGCCACCCGAAGTACCCGGATTTATAAACATTACCAGTATTTTCGTCATTTCACAGCTTTACACGGGAAACCTCTGTAATTGAATTCGACAGTAAATGTAGTAAGAATCTATTTACGTGTACTTGAGGTGTTTATTACACGTTCTTAATCATTTCTGGGAACTCTCATTGTGTATTTTAACAGTTTTACCAAAATTAGGCAGTTTGCTTAGACGTATTTACTAGAACCATCACCATTTTAACTGAATCACACACAAAAACGCCGAACCCAATCCTCCTTAATTGTAAACATAAACACAATTCTCGTCATTCCAAGGCTTTACACACCAATTCTGAGCTCTGTAAACATGAACTCTTAATAATTGAAAGCACAGTCCCGTGAAAACGCCACCCGAAGTACCCGGATTTATAAACATTACCAGTATTTTCTTCATTTCACAGCTTTACACGGGAAACCTCTGTAATTGAATTCGACAGTATATGTAGTAAGAATCTATTTACGTGTACTTGAGGTGTTTATTACACGTTCTTAATCATTTCTGGGAACTCTCATTGTGTATTTTAACAGTATTACCAAAATTAGGCAGTTTGCTTAGAAGTATTTACTAGAACCGTCACCATTTTAACTGACTAAAAAAAAAAAAAAAAAACGCCGAACCCAATCCTCCTTAATTGTAAACATAAACAATATTCTCGTCATTCCAAGGCTTTAGACACCAATTCTGAGCTCTGTAAACAGGAACTCTTAATAATTGAAAGCACAGAACCATAAAAACGCCACCGGAAGTACCCGTATTTGTAAACATTACCAGTATTTTCGTCATTTCACAGCATTCCACTGGAAACCTCTGTGATTGAATTCGACAGTAAATGTAGTTAAAATCTGTTTACGTGTACTTGAAGTGTTTCTTCCACGTTTTTAATCATTTCTGGGAACTCTCATTGTGTATTTTATCAGTTTTACCAAAATTAGACAGTTTGCTTAGAAGTATTTACTGAAACCGTCACCATTTTAACTGATTCACACAAAAAAACGCCGAACCCAATCCTCCTATATTGTAAACATAAACACTATTCTCGTCATTCCAAGGCTTTAGACACCAATTCTGAGCTCTGTAAACATGAACTCTTAATAATTGAAAGCACAGTCCCGTGAAAACGCCACCCGAAGTACCCGGATTTATAAACATTACCAGTATTTTCGTCATTTCACAGCTTTACAGGGGAAACCTCTGTAATTCAATTCGACAGTATATGTAGTAAGAATCTATTTACGTGTACTTGAGGTGTTTATTACACGTTCTTAATCATTTCTGGGAACTCTCATTGTGTATATTAACAGTTTTACCAAAATTTGGCAGTTTGCTTAGAAGTATTCACTAGAACCCTCACCATTTTAACTGAATCACACACAAAAACGCTGAACCCAATCCTCCTTAATTGTAAACATAAACACTATTCTCGTCATTCCAAGGCTTTACACACCAATTCTGAGCTCTGTAAACATGAACTCTTAATAATTGAAAGCACAGTCCCGTGAAAACCCCACCCGAAGTACCCGGAGTTGTAAATATTACCAGTATTTTCGTCATTTCATGGCTTTCCACGGGAAACCTCCATGATTGAATTCGACAGTAAATGTAGTTAAAATCTGTTTACGTGTACTTGAAGTGTTTCTTCCACGTTTTTAATCATTTCTGGGAACTCTCATTGTGTATTTTAACAGTTTTACCAAAATTAGGCAGTTTGCTTAGAAGTATTTACTAGAACCGTCACCATTTTAACTGACTAAAAAAAAAACAAAAAAACGCCGAACCCAATCCTCCTTAATTGTAAACATAAACACTATTCTCGTCATTCCAAGGCTTTAGACACCAATTCTGAGCTCTGTAAACAGGAACTCTTAATAATTGAAAGCACAGAACCGTAAAAACGCCACGGGAAGTACCCGGACTTGTAAACATTACCAGTATTTTCGTCATTTCACAGCTTACCACGGGAAACCTCTGTGATTGAATTCGACAGTAAATGTAGTAAGAATCTATTTACGTGTACTTGAGGTGTTTATTACACGTTCTTAATCATTTCTGGGCACTCTCATTGTGTATTTTAACATTTTTAGCAAAATTAGACATTTTGCATAGTAGTATTTACCGGAACCTTCACCATTTCAACTGATTCACACAAAACACGCCAAAGCCAAACCTCCTAAATTGTAAACATAAACACTATTCTCTTCATTCCAAGGCTTTAGACACCTACTCTGAGCTCTGTAAACATGAACTCTTAATAATTGAAAGCACAGTCCCGTGAAAACGCCACCCGAAGTACCCGGATTTATAAACATTACCAGTATTTTCCTCATTTCACAGCTTTACACGGGAAACCTCTGTAATTGAATTCCACAGTAAATGTAGTAAGAATCTATATACGTGTACTTGAGGTGTTTATTACACGTTCTTAATCATTTCTGGGAACTCTCATGGGGAATTTTAACAGTTTTACCAAAATTAGGCAGTTTGCTTAGAAGTACTTACTAGAACCGTCACCATTTTAACTGAATCACACACAAAAACGCCGAACCCAATCCTCCTTAATTGTAAACATAAACACTATTCTCGTCATTCCAAGGCTTTACAAACCAATTCTGAGCTCTGTAAACATGAACTCTTAATAATTGAAAGCACAGTCCCGTGAAAACGCCACCGGAAGTACCCGGACTTTTAAACATTAAAAGTATTTTCGTCATTCCACAGCTTTCCCCTGGAAACCTCCGTAATTGAATACGACATTAAATGTAGTAAGAATCTGTTTACGTGTACTTGAAGTGTTTCTTCCATGTTTTTAATCATTTCTGGAAACTATCATTGTGTATTTTATCAGTTTTAGCAAAATTAGGCAGTTTGCTTAGAAGTATTTACTAGAACCGTCACCATTTTAACTGAATCACAAAAAAAAAACGCCAAACCCAATCCTCCTTAATTGTAAACATAAACACTATTCTCGTCATTCCAAGGCTTTAGACACCTACTCTGAGCTCTGTAAAAATGAACTCTTAATAATTGAAAGCACAGTCCCGTGAAAACGCCACCCGAAGTACCCGGATTTATAAACATTACCAGTATTTTCGTCATTTCACAGCTTTACACGGGAAACCTCTGTAATTGAATTCGACAGTAAATGTAGTAAGAATCTATTTACGTGTACTTGAGGTGTTTATTACACGTTCTTAATCATTTCTGGGAACTCTCATTGTGTATTTTAACAGTTTTACCAAAATTAGGCAGTTTGCTTAGACGTATTTACTAGAACCATCACCATTTTAACTGAATCACACACAAAAACGCCGAACCCAATCCTCCTTAATTGTAAACATAAACACAATTCTCGTCATTCCAAGGCTTTACACACCAATTCTGAGCTCTGTAAACATGAACTCTTAATAATTGAAAGCACAGTCCCGTGAAAACGCCACCCGAAGTACCCGGATTTATAAACATTACCAGTATTTTCTTCATTTCACAGCTTTACACCGGAAACCTCTGTAATTGAATTCGACAGTATATGTAGTAAGAATCTATTTACGTGTACTTGAGGTGTTTATTACACGTTCTTAATCATTTCTGGGAACTCTCATTGTGTATTTTAACAGTATTACCAAAATTAGGCAGTTTGCTTAGAAGTATTTACTAGAACCGTCACCATTTTAACTGACTAAAAAAAAAAAAAAAAAACGCCGAACCCAATCCTCCTTAATTGTAAACATAAACAATATTCTCGTCATTCCAAGGCTTTAGACACCAATTCTGAGCTCTGTAAACAGGAACTCTTAATAATTGAAAGCACAGAACCATAAAAACGCCACCGGAAGTACCCGGACTTGTAAACATTACCAGTATTTTCGTCATTTCACAGCTTACCACGGGAAAGCTCTGTGATTGAATTCGACAGTAAATGTAGTAAGAATCTATTTACGTGTACTTGAGGTGTTTATTACACGTTCTTAATCATTTCTGGGCACTCTCATTGTGTATTTTAACATTTTTAGCAAAATTAGACATTTTGCATAGAAGTATTTACCGGAACCGTCACCATTTCAACTGATTCACACAAAACACGCCGAACCCAATCCTCCTAAATTGTAAACATAAACACTATTCTCGCCATTCCAAGGCTTTAGACACCAATTCTGAGCTCTGTAAACATGAACTCTTAATAATTGAAAGCACAGAACCGTGAAAACGCCACCGGAAGTACCCGGACTTGTAAACATTACATGTATTTTTGTCATTCCACAGCTTTCCACGGGAAAATCTGTGATTGAATTCGACAGTAAATGTAGTAAGAATCTATTTACGTGTACTTGAGGTGTTTATTACACGTTCTTAATCATTTCTGGGAACTCTCATTGTGTATTTTAACAGTTTTACCAAAAGTAGGCAGTTTGCTTAGAAGTATTTACTAGAACCGTCACCATTTTAACTGACTAAAAAAAAAAAACAAAAAACGCCGAAACCAATCCTCCTTAATTGTAAACATAAACACTATTCTCGTCATTCCAAGGCTTTAGACACCAATTCTGAGCTCTGTAAACAGGAACTCTTAATAATTGAAAGCACAGAACCGTAAAAACACCACCGGAAGTACCCGGACTTGTAAACATTACTAGTATTTTCGTCATTTCACAGCTTACCACGGGAAACCTCTGTGATTGAATTCGACAGTAAATGTAGTAAGAATCTATTTACGTGTACTTGAGGTGTTTATTACACGTTCTTAATCATTTCTGGGCACTCTCATTGTGTATTTTAACATTTTTAGCAAAATTAGACATTTTGCATAGAAGTATTTACCGGAACCGTCACCATTTCAACTGATTCACACAAAAAAACGCCGAACCCAATCCTCCTATATTGTAAACATAAACACTATTCTCGTCATTCCAAGGCTTTAGACACCAATTCTGAGCTCTGTAAACATAAACTCTTAATAATTGAAAGCACAGTCCCGTGAAAACGCCACCCGAAGTACCCGGATTTATAAACATTACCAGTATTTTCGTCATTTCACAGCTTTACAGGGGAAACCTCTGTAATTCAATTCGACAGTATATGTAGTAAGAATCTATTTACGTGTACTTGAGGTGTTTATTACACGTTCTTAATCATTTCTGGGAATTCTCATTGTGTATTTTAACAGTTTTACCAAAATTAGGCAGTTTGCTTAGAAGTATTCACTAGAACCGTCACCATTTTAACTGAATCACACACAAAAACCCCGAACCCAATCCTCCTTAATTGTAAACATAAACACTATTCTCGTCATTCCAAGGCTTTACACACCAATTCTGAGCTCTGTAAACATGAACTCTTAATAATTGAAAGCACAGACCCGTAAAAACGCCACCTCAAGTACCCCCAGTTTTAAATATTACCAGTATTTTGGTCATTTCATGGCTTTCCACGAGAAACCTCCATGATTGAATTCGACAGTTAATTTAGTAAGAACCTATTTACGTGTACTTGAGGTGTTTATTACACGTTCTTAATCATTTCTGGGAACTCTCATTGTGTATTTTAACAGTTTTACCAAAATTAGGCAGTTTGCTTAGAAGTATTCACTAGAACCGTCACGATTTTAACTGAATCACACACAAAAACGCCGAACCCAATCGTCCTTAATTGTAAACATAAACACTATTCTCGTCATTCCAAGGCTTTACACACCAATTCTGAGCTCTGTAAACATGAACTCTTAATAATTGAAAGCACAGTCCCGTGAAAACGCCACCCGAAGTACCCAGATTTATAAACATTACCAGTATTTTCGTCATTTCACAGCTTTACACGGGAAACCTCTGTAATTGAATTCGACAGTATATGTAGTAAGAATCTATTTACGTGTACTTGAGGTGTTTATTACACGTTCTTAATCATTTCTGGGAACTCTCATTGTGTATTTTAACAGTTTTACCAAAATTAGGCAGTTTGCTTAGAAGTATTTACTAGAACCGTCACCATTTTAACTGACTAAAAAAAAAAAAAAAAAAACGCCGAACCCAATCCTCCTTAATTGTAATCATAAACACTATTCTCGTCATTCCAAGGCTTTAGACACCAATTCTGAGCTCTGTAAACAGGAACTCTTAATAATTGAAAGCACAGAACCGTAAAAACACCACCGGAAGTACCCGGACTTATAAACATTACCAGTATTTTCGTCATTCCACAGCTTTCCACGGGAAACCTCTGTGATTGAATTCGACAGTAAATGTAGTAAGAATCTATTTACGTGTACTTGAGGTGTTTATTACACGTTCTTAGTCATTTCTGGGAACTCTCATTGTGTATTTTAACAGTTTTACCAAAATTAGGCAGTTTGCTTAGAATTATTCACTAGAACCGTCACCATTTTAACTGAATCACACACAAAAACGCCGAACCCAATCCTCCTTAATTGTAAACATAAACACTATGCTCGTCATTCCAATGCTTTACACACCAATTCTGAGCTCTGTAAACATGAACTCTTAATAATTGAAAGCACAGTCCCGTGAAAACGCCACCCGAAGTACCCGGAGTTGTAAATATTACCAGTATTTTCGTCATGTCATGGCTTTCCACGGGAAACCTCCATGATTGAATTCGACAGTTAATTTAGTAAGAATCTATTTACGTGTACTTGAGGTGTTTATTACACGTTCTTAATCATTTCTGGGAACTCTCATTGTGTATTTTAACAGTTTTACCAAAATTAGGCAGTTTGCTTAGAAGTATTTACTAGAACCGTCACCATTTTAACTGATTCACACACAAAAACGCCGAACCCAATCCTCCTTAATAGTAAACATAAACACTATTCTCGCCATTCCAAGGCTTTACACACCAATTCTGAGCTCTGTAAACATGAACTCTTAATAATTGAAAGCACAGTCCCGTGAAAACGCCACCCGAAGTACCCGGACTTGTAAACATTACCAGTATTTTCGTCATTCCACAGCTTTCCCCTGGAAACCTCCGTGATTGAATACGACATTAAATGTAGTAAGAATCTGTTTACGTGTACTTGAAGTGTTTATTACACGTTCTTCATCATTTCTGGGCACTCTCATTGTGTATTTTAACATTTTTAGCAAAATTAGACATTTTGCATAGAAGTATTTACCGGAACCGTCACCATTTCAACTGATTCACACAAAACACGCCAAAGCCAAACCTCCTAAATTGTAAACATAAACACTATTCTCGCCATTCCAAGGCTTTAGACACCAATTCTGAGCTCTGTACACATGAACTCTTAATAATTGAAAGCACAGAACCATGAAAACGCCACCGGAAGTACCCGGACTTGTAAACATTACCAGTATTTTCGTCATTCCACAGCTTTCCACGGGAAACCTCTGTGATTGAATTCGACAGTAAATGTAGTAAGAATCTATTTACGTGTACTTGAAGTGTTTCTTCCACGTTCTTAATCATTTCTGGGAACTCTCATTGTGTATTTTAACAGTTTTACCAAAATTAGGCAGTTTGCTTGGAAGTATTTACTAGAACCGTCACCATTTTAACTGAATCACACACAAAAACGCCGAACCCAATCCTCCTTAATTGTAAACATAAACACTATTCTCGCCATTCCAAGGCTTTAGACACCAATTCTGAGCTCTGTAAACATGAACTCTTAATAATTGAAAGCACAGAACCGTGAAAACGCCACCGGAAGTACCCGGACTTGTAAAGATTAAGAGTATTTTCGTCATTCCACAGCTTTCCCCTGGAAACCTCCGTGATTGAATACGACATTAAATGTAGTAAGAATCTGTTTACGTGTACTTGAAGTGTTTCTTCCACGTTTTTAATCATTTCTGGGAACTCTCATTGTGTATTATCAGTTTTACCAAAATTAGACAGATTGCTTAGAAATAATTACTGAAACCGTCACCATTTTAAATGATTCACACAAAAAAACGCCAAAGCCAATCCTCCTAAATTGTAAACATAAAAACTATTCTCGTGATTCCAAGGCTTTAGACACCAATTCTGAGCTCTGTAAACAGGAACTCTTAATAATTGAAAGCACAGAACCGTAAAAACGCCACCGGAAGTACCCGGACTTGTAAACATTACCAGTATTTTCGTCATTCCACAGCTTTCCACGGGAAACCTCTGTGATTGAATTCGACAGTAAATGTAGTAAGAATCTATTTACGTGTACTTGAGGTGTTTATTACACGTTCTTAATCATTTCTGGGCACTCTCATTGTGTATTTTAACATTTTTAGCAAAATTAGCCATTTTGCATAGAAGTATTTACCGGAACCGTCACCATTTCAACTGATTCACACAAAACACGCCAAAGCCAAACCTTCTAAATTGTAAACATAAACACTATTCTCGCCATTCCAAGGCTTTAGACACCAATTCTGAGCTCTGTAAACATGAACTCTTAATAATTGAAAGCACAGAACCTTGAAAACGCCACCGGAAGTAGCCGGACTTGTAAATATTAAGAGTATTTTCGTCATTCCACAGCTTTCCCCTGGAAACCTCCGTGATTGAATACGACATTAAAGGTAGTAAGAATCTGTTTACGTGTACTTGAAGTGTTTCTTCCATGTTTTTAATCATTTCTGGAAACTATCATTGTGTATTTTAACAGTTTTAGCAAAATGAGGCAGTTTGCTTAGAAGTATTTACTAGAACCATCACCATTTTAACTGAATCACAAAAAAAAACGCCAAAACCAATCCTCCTATATTGTAAACAAAAACACTATTCTCGTCATTCCAAGGCTTTAGACACCTACTCTGAGCTCTGTAAACATGAACTCTTAATAATTGAAAGCACAGTCCCGTGAAAACGCCACCCGAAGTACCCGGATTTATAAACATTACCAGTATTTTCGTCATTTCACAGCTTTACACGGGAAACCTCTGTAATTGAATTCGACAGTAAATGTAGTAAGAATCTATTTACGTGTACTTGAGGTGTTTATTACACGTTCTTAATCATTTCTGGGAACTCTCATTGTGTATTTTTACAGTTTTACCAAAATTAGGCAGTTTGCTTAGAAGTATTTACTAGAACCATCACCATTTTAACTGACTAAAAAAAAAAAAAAAAAAAAAACGCCGAACCCAATCCTCCTTAATTGTAAACATAAACACTATTCTCGTCATTCCAAGGCTTTACACACCAATTCTGAGCTCTGTAAACATGAACTCTTAATAATTGAAAGCACAGTCCCGTGAAAACGCCACCCGAAGTACCCGGACTTGTAAACATTACCAGTATTTTCGTCATTCCACAGCTTTCCACGGGAAACCTCTGTGTTTGAATTCGACAGTAAATGTAGTAAGAATCTATTTACGTGTACTTGAAGTGTTTCTTCCACGTTCTTAATCATTTCTGGGAACTCTCATTGTGTATTTTAACAGTTTTACCAAAATTAGGCAGTTTGCTTAGAAGTATTCACTAGAACCGTCACCATTTTAACTGAATCACACATAAAAACGCCGAACCCAATCCTCCTTAATTGTAAACATAAACACTATTCTCGTCATTCCAAGGCTTTACACACCAATTCTGAGCTCTGTAAACATGAACTCTTAATAATTGAAAGCACAGTCCCGTGAAAACGCCACCCGAAGTACCCGGAGTTGTAAATATTACCAGTATTTTCGTCATGTCATGGCTTTCCACGGGAAACCTCCATGATTGAATTCGACAGTTAATTTAGTAAGAATCTATTTACGTGTACTTGAGGTGTTTATTACACGTTCTTAATCATTTCTGGGAACTCTCATTGTGTATTTTAACAGTTTTACCAAAATTAGGCAGTTTGCTTAGAAGTATTCACTAGAACCGTCACCATTTTAACTGAATCACACACAAAAACGCCGAACCTAATCCTCCTTAATTGTAAACATAAACACTATTCTCGTCATTCCAAGGCTTTACACACCAATTCTGAGCTCTGTAAACATGAACTCTTAATAATTGAAAGCACAGTCCCGTGAAAACGCCACCCGAAGTACCCGGACTTGTAAACATTACCAGTATTTTCGTCATTTCACAGCTTTCCACTGGAAACCTCCGTGATTGAATTCGACAGTAAATGTAGTTAAAATCTGTTTATATGTACTTGAAGTGTTTCTTCCACGTTTTTAATCATTTCTGGGAACTCTCATTGTGTATTATCAGTTTTACCAAAATTAGACAGTTTGCTTAGAAGTATTTACTGAAACCGTCACCATTTTAACTGATTCACAAAAAAAAACGCCAAAGCCAATCCTCCTAAATTAAAAACATAAAAACTATTCTCGTGATTCCAAGGCTTTAGACACCAATTCTGAGCTCTGTAAATAGGAACTCTTAATAATTGAAAGCACAGAACCGTAAAATCGCCACCGGAAGTACCCGGACTTGTAAACATTACCAGTATTTTCGTCATTTCACAGCTTTCCACGGGAAACCTCTGTGATTGAATTCGACAGTAAATGTAGTTAAAATCTGTTTATGTGTACTTGAAGTGTTTCTTCCACGTTTTTAATCATTTCTGGGAACTCTCATTGTGTATTATCAGTTTTACCAAAATTAGACAGATTGCTTAGAAATAATTACTGAAACCGTCACAATTTTAAATGATTCACACAAAAAAACGCCAAAGCCAATCCTCCTAAATTGTAAACATAAAAACTATTCTCGTGATTCCAAGGCTTTAGACACCAATTCTGAGCTCTGTAAACAGGAACTCTTAATAATTGAAAGCACAGAACCGTAAAAACGCCACCGGAAGTACCCGGACTTGTAAACATTACCAGTATTTTCGTCATTCCACAGCTTTCCACGGGAAACCTCTGTGATTGAATTCGACAGTAAATGTAGTAAGAATCTATTTACGTGTACTTGAAGTGTTTCTTCCACGTTCTTAATCATTTCTGGGAACTCTCATTGTGTATTTTAACAGTTTTACCAAAATTAGGCAGTTTGCTTGGAAGTATTTACTAGAACCGTCACCATTTTAACTGAATCACACACAAAAACGCCGAACCCAATCCTCCTTAATTGTAAACATAAACACTATTCTCGCCATTCCAAGGCTTTAGACACCAATTCTGAGCTCTGTAAACATGAACTCTTAATAATTGAAAGCACAGAACCTTGAAAACGCCACCGGAAGTACCCGGACTTGTAAATATTAAGAGTATTTTCGTCATTCCACAGCTTTCCCCTGGAAACCTCCGTGATTGAATACGACATTAAAGGTAGTAAGAATCTGTTTACGTGTACTTGAAGTGTTTCTTCCATGTTTTTAATCATTTCTGGAAACTATCATTGTGTATTTTAACAGTTTTAGCAAAATGAGGCAGTTTGCTTAGAAGTATTTACTAGAACCATCACCATTTTAACTGAATCACAAAAAAAAAACGCTGAAACCAATCCTCCTATATTGTAAACATAAACACTATTCTCGTCATTCCAAGGCTTTAGACACCTACTCTGAGCTCTGTAAACATGAACTCTTAATAATTGAAAGCACAGTCCCGTGAAAACGCCACCCGAAGTACCCGGATTTATAAACATTACCAGTATTTTCGTCATTTCACAGCTTTACACGGGAAACCTCTGTAATTGAATTCGACAGTAAATGTAGTAAGAATCTATTTACGTGTACTTGAGGTGTTTATTACACGTTCTTAATCATTTCTGGGAACTCTCATTGTGTATTTTAACAGTTTTACCAAAATTAGGCAGTTTGCTTAGAAGTATTCACTAGAACCGTCACCATTTTAACTGAATCACACACAAAAACGCCGAACCCAATCCTCCTTAATTGTAAACATAAACACTATTCTCGTCATTCCAAGGCTTTACACACCAATTCTGAGCTCTGTAAACATGAACTCTTAATAATTGAAAGCACAGTCCCGTGAAAACGCCACCCGAAGTACCCGGAGTTGTAAATATTACCAGTATTTTCGTCATGTCATGGCTTTCCACGGGAAACCTCCATGATTGAATTCGACAGTTAATTTAGTAAGAATCTATTTACGTGTACTTGAGGTGTTTATTACACGTTCTTAATCATTTCTGGGAACTCTCATTGTGTATTTTAACAGTTTTACCAAAATTAGGCAGTTTGCTTACAAGTATTCACTAGAACCGTCACCATTTTAACTGAATCACACACAAAAACGCCGAACCTAATCCTCCTTAATTGTAAACATAAACACTATTCTCGTCATTCCAAGGCTTTACACACCAATTCTGAGCTCTGTAAACATGAACTCTTAATAATTGAAAGCACAGTCCCGTGAAAACGCCACCCGAAGTACCCGGACTTGTAAACATTACCAGTATTTTCGTCATTTCACAGCTTTCCACTGGAAACCTCCGTGATTGAATTCGACAGTAAATGTAGTTAAAATCTGTTTATATGTACTTGAAGTGTTTCTTCCACGTTTTTAATCATTTCTGGGAACTCTCATTGTGTATTATCAGTTTTACCAAAATTAGACAGTTTGCTTAGAAGTATTTACTGAAACCGTCACCATTTGAACTGATTCACAAAAAAAAACGCCAAAGCCAATCCTCCTAAATTAAAAACATAAAAACTATTCTCGTGATTCCAAGGCTTTAGACACCAATTCTGAGCTCTGTAAATAGGAACTCTTAATAATTGAAAGCACAGAACCGTAAAATCGCCACCGGAAGTACCCGGACTTGTAAACATTACCAGTATTTTCGTCATTTCAAAGCTTTCCACGGGAAACCTCTGTGATTGAATTCGACAGTAAATGTAGTTAAAATCTGTTTATGTGTACTTGAAGTGTTTCTTCCACGTTTTTAATCATTTCTGGGAACTCTCATTCTGTATTATCAGTTTTACCAAAATTAGACAGTTTGCTTAGAAGTATTTACTGAAACCGTCACCATTTTAAATGATACACAAAAAAAAACGCCAAAGCCAATCCTCCTAAATTGTAAACATAAAAACTATTCTCGTGATTCCAAGGCTTTAGACACCAATTCTGAGCTCTGTAAACAGGAACTCTTAATAATTGAAAGCACAGTCCCGTAAAAACGCCACCGGAAGTACCCGGACTTGTAAACATTACGAGTATTTTCGTCATTCCACAGCTTTCCACGGGAAACCTCCGTGATTGAATTCGACAGTAAATGTAGTAAGAATCTATTTACGTGTACTTGAGGTGTTTATTACACGTTCTTAATCATTTCTGGGCACTCTCATTGTGTATTTTAACATTTTTAGCAAAATTAGACATTTTGCATAGAAGTATTTACCGGAACCGTCACCATTTCAACTGATTCACACAAAACACGCCAAAGCCAAACCACCTAAATTGTAAACATAAACACTATTCTCGCCATTCCAAGGCTTTAGACACCAATGCTGAGCTCTGTAAACATGAACTCTTAATAATTGAAAGCACAGAACCGTGAAAACGCCACCGGAAGTACCCGGATTGTAAACATTAAGAGTATTTTCGTCATTCCACAGCTTTCCCCTGGAAACCTCCGTGATTGAATACGACATTAAATGTAGTAATAATCTGTTTACGTGTACTTGAAGTGTTTCTTCCATGTTTTTAATCATTTCTGGAAACTATCATTGTGTATTTTAACAGTTTTAGCAAAATGAGGCAGTTTGCTTAGAAGTATTTACTAGAACCGTCACCATTTTAACTGAATCACAAAAAAAACACGCCGAACCCAATCCTCCTATATTGTAAACATAAACACTATTTTCGTCATTCCAAGGCTTTAGACACCTACTCTGAGCTCTGTAAACATGAACTCTTAATAATTGAAAGCACAGTCCCGTGAAAACGCCACCCGAAGTACCCGGATTTATAAACATTACCAGTATTTTCGTCATTTCACAGCTTTACACGGGAAACCTCTGTAATTGAATTCGACAGTATATGTAGTAAGAATCTATTTACGTGTACTTGAGGTGTTTATTACACGTTCTTAGTCATTTCTGGGAAGTCTCATTGTGTATTTTAACAGTTTTACCAAAATTAGGCAGTTTGCCTAGAAGTATTTACTAGAACCGTCACAATTTTAACTGATTCACACACAAAAACGCAGAACCCAATCCTCCTTAATTGTAAACATAAACACTATTCTCGGCATTCCAAGGCTTTACACACCAATTCTGAGCTCTGTAAACATGAACTCTTAATAATTGAAAGCACAGTCCCGTGAAAACGCCACCCGAAGTACCCGGACTTGTAAACATTACCAGTATTTTCGTCATTTCACAGCTTTCCACTGGAAACCTCCGTGATTGAATTCGACAGTAAATGTAGTTAAAATATGTTTATGTGTACTTGAAGTGTTTCTTCCACGTTTTTAATCATTTCTGGGAACTCTCATTTTGTATTATCAGTTTTACCAAAATTAGACAGTTTGCTTAGAAGTATTTACTGAAACCGTCACCATTTTAAATGATACACAAAAAAAAAAACGCCAAAGCCAATCCTCCTAAATTGTAAACATAAACACTATTCTCGTGATTCCAAGGCTTTAGACAGCAATTCTGAGCTCTGTAAACAGGAACTCTTAATAATTGAAAGCACAGAACCGTAAAAACGCCACCGGAAGTACCCGGACTTGTAAACATTACCAGTATTTTCGTCATTTCACAGCTTTCCACGGGAAACCTCTGTGATTGAATTCGACAGTAAATGTAGTAAGAATCTATTTACGTGTACTTGAGGTGTTTATTACACGTTCTTAATCATTTCTGGGCACTATCATTGTGTATTTTAACATTTTTAGCAAAATTAGACATTTTGCATAGAAGTATTTACCTGAACCGTCACCATTTCAACTGATTCACACAAAACACGCCAAAGCCAAACCTCCTAAATTGTAAACATAAACACTATTCTCGCCATTCCAAGGCTTTAGACACCAATTCTGAGCTCTGTAAACATGAACTCTTAATAATTGAAAGCACAGAACCGTGAAAACGCCACCGGAAGTACCCGGACTTGTAAACATTAAGAGTATTTTCGTCATTCCACAGCTTTCCCCTGGAAACCTCCGCGATTGAATACGACATTAAATGTAGTAAGAATCTGTTTACGTGTACTTGAAGTGTTTCTTCCATGTTTTTAATCATTTCTGGAAACTATCATTGTGTATTTTAACAGTTTTAGCAAAATGAGGCAGTTTGCTTAGAAGTATTTACTAGAACCGTCACCATTTTAACTGAATCACAAAAAAAAAACGCCGAACCCAATCCTCCTATATTGTAAACGTAAACACTATTCTCGTCATTCCAAGGCTTTAGACACCTACTCTGAGCTCTGTAAACATGAACTCTTAATAATTGAAAGCACAGTCCCGTGAAAACGCCACCTGAAGT
Source organism: Myotis daubentonii (assembly GCF_963259705.1). NCBI lineage: Eukaryota > Metazoa > Chordata > Mammalia > Chiroptera > Vespertilionidae > Myotis > Myotis daubentonii. Next base: position 562,218 of record NW_026775476.1, on the reverse strand, counting down.
ACCCGGATTTATAAACATTACCAGTATTTTCATCATTTCACAGCTTTACACGGGAAACCTCTGTGATTGAATTCGACAGTAAATGTAGTAAGAATCTATTTAGGTGTACTTGAAGTGTTTCTTCCACGTTCTTAATCATTTCTGGGAACTCTCATTGTGTATTTTAACAGTTTTACCAAAATTAGGCAGTTTGCTTAGAAGTATTCACAACAACCGTCACCATTTTAACTGAATCACACACGAAAACGCCGAACCCAATGCTCCTTAATTCTAAACATAAACACTATTCTCGTCATTCCAAGGCTTTACACACCAATTCTGAGCTCTGTAAACATGAACTCTTAATAATTGAAAGCACAGTCCCGTGAAAACGCCACCCGAAGTACCCGGAGTTGTAAATATTACCAGTATTTTCGTCATTTCATGGCTTTCCACGGGAAACCTCCATGATTGAATTCGACAGTTAATTTAGTAAGAATCTATTTACGTGTACTTGAGGTGTTTATTACACGTTCTTAATCATTTCTGGGAACTCTCATTGTGTATTTTAACAGTTTTACCAAAATTAGGCACTTTGCTTAGAAGTATTTACTAGAGCCGTCACCATTGTAACTGAATCACACACAAAAACGCCGAACCCAATCCTCCTTAATTGTAAACATAAACACTATTCTCGTCATTCCAAGGCTTTACACACCAATTCTGAGCTCTGTAAACATGAACTCTTAATAATTGAAAGCACAGTCCTGTGAAATCTCCACCGGAAGTACCCGTATTTGTAAACATTACCAGTATTTTCGTCATTTCACAGCTTTCCACTGGAAACCTCCGTGATTGAATTCGACAGTAAATGTAGTTAAAATCTGTTTACGTGTACTTGAAGTGTTTCTTCCACGTTTTTAATCATTTCTGGGAACTCTCATTGTGTATTTATCAGTTTTACCAAAATTAGACAGTTTGCTTAGAAGTATTTACTGAAACCGTCACCATTTTAACTGATTCACATAAAAAAAGGCCGAACCCAATCCTCCTATATTGTAAACATAAACACTATTCTCGTCATTCCATGGCTTTACACACCAATTCTGAGCTCTGTAAACGTGAACTCTTAATAATTGAAAGCACAGTCCCGTGAAAACGCCACCCGAAATACCCGGATTTATAAACATTACCAGTATTTTCGTCATTTCACAGCTTTACACGGGAAACCTCTGTAATTGAATTCGACAGTATATGTAGTAAGAATCTATTTACGTGTACTTGAGGTGTTTATTACACGTTCTTAATCATTTCTGGGAACTCTCATTGTGTATTTTAACAGTTTTACCAAAATTAGGCAGTTTGCTTAGAAATATTCACAACAACCGTCACCATTTTAACTGAATCACACACGAAAACGCCGAACCCAATGCTCCTTAATTGTAAACATAAACACTATTCTCGTCATTCCAAGGCTTTACACACCAATTCTGAGCTCTGTAAACATGAACTCTTAATAATTGAAAGCACAGTCCCGTGAAAACGCCACCCGAAGTACCCGGAGTTGTAAATATTACCAGTATTTTCGTCATTTCATGGCTTTCCACGGGAAACCTCCATGATTGAATTCGACAGTTAATTTAGTAAGAATCTATTTACGTGTACTTGAGGTGTTTATTACACGTTCTTAATCATTTCTGGGAACTCTCATTGTGTATTTTAACAGTTTTACCAAAATTAGGCACTTTGCTTAGAAGTATTTACTAGAGCCGTCACCATTGTAACTGAATCACACACAAAAACGCCGAACCCAATCCTCCTTAATTGTAAACATAAACACTATTCTCGTCATTCCAAGGCTTTACACACCAATTCTGAGCTCTGTAAACATGAACTCTTAATAATTGAAAGCACAGTCCCGTGAAAACGCCACCCGAAGTACCCGGAGTTGTAAATATTACCAGTATTTTCGTCATTTCATGGCTTTCCACGGGAAACCTCCATGATTGAATTCGACAGTTAATTTAGTAAGAATCTATTTACGTGTACTTGAGGTGTTTATTACACGTTCTTAATCATTTCTGGGAACTCTCATTGTGTATTTTAACAGTTTTACCAAAATTAGGCAGTTTGCTTAGAAGTATTTACTAGAGCCGTCACCATTTTAACGGAATCACACACAAAAACGCCGAACCCAATCCTCCGTAATTGTAAACATAAACAATATTCTCGTCATTCCAAGGCTTTACACACCAATTCTGAGCTCTGTAAACATGAACTCTTAATAATTGAAAGCACAGTCCCGTGAAAACGCCACCCGAAGTACCCGGAGTTGTAAATATTACCAGTATTTTCGTCATTTCATGGCTTTCCACGGGAAACCTCCATGATTGAATTCGACAGTTAATTTAGTAAGAATCTATTTACGTGTACTTGAGGTGTTTATTACACGTTCTTAATCATTTCTGGGAACTCTCATTGTGTATTTTAACAGTTTTACCAAAATTAGGCAGTTTGCTTAGAAGTATTTACTAGAGCCGTCACCATTTTAACGGAATCACACACAAAAACGCCGAACCCAATCCTCCTTAATTGTAAACAAAAACACTATTCTCGTCATTCAAAGGCTTTACACACCAATTCTGAGCTCTGTAAACATGAACTCTTAATAATTGAAAGCACAGTCCTGTGAAATCGCCACCGGAAGTACCCGTATTTGTAAACATTACCAGTATTTTCGTCATTTCACAGCTTTCCACTGGAAACCTCCGTGATTGAATTCGACAGTAAATGTAGTTAAAATCTGTTTACGTGTACTTGAAGTGTTTCTTCCACGTTTTTAATCATTTCTGGGAACTCTCATTGTGTATTTTATCAGTTTTACCAAAATTAGACAGTTTGCTTAGAAGTATTTACTGAAACCGTCACCATTTTAACTGATTCACATAAAAAAAGGCCGAACCCAATCCTCCTATATTGTAAACATAAACACTATTCTCGTCATTCCATGGCTTTACACACCAATTCTGAGCTCTGTAAACGTGAACTCTTAATAATTGAAAGCACAGTCCGGTGAAAACGCCACCCGAAATACCCGGATTTATAAACATTACCAGTATTTTCGTCATTTCACAGCTTTACACGGGAAACCTCTGTAATTGAATTCGACAGTATATGTAGTAAGAATCTATTTACGTGTACTTGAGGTGTTTATTACACGTTCTTAATCATTTCTGGGAACTCTCATTGTGTATTTTAACAGTTTTACCAAAATTAGGCAGTTTGCTTAGAAGTATTTACTAGATGCGTCGACATTTTAATTGACTAAAAAAAAAAAAAAAACGCCGAACCCAATCCTCCTTAATTGTAAACATAAACACTATTCTCGTCATTCCAAGGCTTTAGACACCAATTCTGAGCTCTGTAAACATGAACTCTTAATAATTGAAAGCACAGAACCATGAAAACGCCACCGGAAGTACCCGGACTTGTAAACATTACCAGTATTTTCGTCATTCCTCACTTTCCACGGGAAACCTCTGTGATTGAATTCGACAGTAAATGTAGTAAGAATGTATTTAGGTGTACTTGAAGTGTTTCTTCCACGTTCTTAATCATTTCTGGGAACTCTCATTGTGTATTTTAACAGTTTTACCAAAATTAGGCAGTTTGCTTAGAAGTATTCACTAGAACCGTCACCATTTTAACTGAATCACACACAAAAACGCCGAACCCAATCCTCCTTAATTGTAAACATAAACACTATTCTCGTCTTTCCAAGGCTTTACACACCAATTCTGACCTCTGTAAACATGAACTCTTAATAATTGAAAGCACAGTCCCGTGAAAACGCCACCCGAAGTACCCGGAGTTGTAAATATTACCAGTATTTTCGTCATTTCATGGCTTTCCACGGGAAACCTCCATGATTGAATTCGACAGTTAATTTAGTAAGAATCTATTTACGTGTACTTGAGGTGTTTATTACACGTTCTTAATCATTTCTGGGAACTCTCATTGTGTATTTTAACAGTTTTACCAAAATTAGGCACTTTGCTTAGAAGTATTTACTAGAGCCGTCACCATTTTAACTGAATCACACACAAAAACGCCGAACCCAATCCTCCTTAATTGTAAACATAAACACTATTCTCGTCATTCCAAGGCTTTACACACCAATTCTGAGCTCTGTAAACATGAACTCTTAATAATTGAAAGCACAGTCCCGTGAAATCGCCACCGGAAGTACCCGTATTTGTAAACATTACCAGTATTTTCGTCATTTCACAGCTTTCCACTGGAAACCTCCGTGATTGAATTCGACAGTAAATGTAGTTAAAATCTGTTTACGTGTACTTGAAGTGTTTCTTCCACGTTTTTAATCATTTCTGGGAACTCTCATTGTGTATTTTATCAGTTTTACCAAAATTAGACAGTTTGCTTAGAAGTATTTACTGAAACCGTCACCATTTTAACTGATTCACATAAAAAAAGGCCGAACCCAATCCTCCTATATTGTAAACATAAACACTATTCTCGTCATTCCATGGCTTTACACACCAATTCTGAGCTCTGTAAACGTGAACTCTTAATAATTGAAAGCACAGTCCCGTGAAAACGCCACCCGAAATACCCGGATTTATAAACATTACCAGTATTTTCGTCATTTCACAGCTTTACACGGGAAACCTCTGTAATTGAATTCGACAGTATATGTAGTAAGAATCTATTTACGTGTACTTGAGGTGTTTATTACACGTTCTTAATCATTTCTGGGAACTCTCATTGTGTATTTTAACAGTTTTACCAAAATTAGGCAGTTTGCTTAGAAGTATTTACTAGATGCGTCGACATTTTAATTGACTAAAAAAAAAAAAAAAAACGCCGAACCCAATCCTCCTTAATTGTAAACATAAACACTATTCTCGTCATTCCAAGGCTTTAGACACCAATTCTGAGCTCTGTAAACATGAACTCTTAATAATTGAAAGCACAGAACCATGAAAACGCCACCGGAAGTACCCGGACTTGTAAACATTACCAGTATTTTCGTCATTCCTCACTTTCCACGGGAAACCTCTGTGATTGAATTCGACAGTAAATGTAGTAAGAATGTATTTAGGTGTACTTGAAGTGTTTCTTCCACGTTCTTAATCATTTCTGGGAACTCTCATTGTGTATTTTAACAGTTTTACCAAAATTAGGCAGTTTGCTTAGAAGTATTCACTAGAACCGTCACCATTTTAACTGAATCACACACAAAAACGCCGAACCCAATCCTCCTTAATTGTAAACATAAACACTATTCTCGTCTTTCCAAGGCTTTACACACCAATTCTGACCTCTGTAAACATGAACTCTTAATAATTGAAAGCACAGTCCCGTGAAAACGCCACCCGAAGTACCCGGAGTTGTAAATATTACCAGTATTTTCGTCATTTCATGGCTTTCCACGGGAAACCTCCATGATTGAATTCGACAGTTAATTTAGTAAGAATCTATTTACGTGTACTTGAGGTGTTTATTACACGTTCTTAATCATTTCTGGGAACTCTCATTGTGTATTTTAACAGTTTTACCAAAATTAGGCACTTTGCTTAGAAGTATTTACTAGAGCCGTCACCATTTTAACTGAATCACACACAAAAACGCCGAACCCAATCCTCCTTAATTGTAAACATAAACACTATTCTCGTCATTCCAAGGCTTTACACACCAATTCTGAGCTCTGTAAACATGAACTCTTAATAATTGAAAGCACAGTCCCGTGAAATCGCCACCGGAAGTACCCGTATTTGTAAACATTACCAGTATTTTCGTCATTTCACAGCTTTCCACTGGAAACCTCCGTGATTGAATTCGACAGTAAATGTAGTTAAAATCTGTTTACGTGTACTTGAAGTGTTTCTTCCACGTTTTTAATCATTTCTGGGAACTCTCATTGTGTATTTTATCAGTTTTACCAAAATTAGACAGTTTGCTTAGAAGTATTTACTGAAACCGTCACCATTTTAACTGATTCACATAAAAAAAGGCCGAACCCAATCCTCCTATATTGTAAACATAAACACTATTCTCGTCATTCCATGGCTTTACACACCAATTCTGAGCTCTGTAAACGTGAACTCTTAATAATTGAAAGCACAGTCCCGTGAAAACGCCACCCGAAATACCCGGATTTATAAACATTACCAGTATTTTCGTCATTTCACAGCTTTACACGGGAAACCTCTGTAATTGAATTCGACAGTATATGTAGTAAGAATCTATTTACGTGTACTTGAGGTGTTTATTACACGTTCTTAATCATTTCTGGGAACTCTCATTGTGTATTTTAACAGTTTTACCAAAATTAGGCAGTTTGCTTTGAAGTATTTACTAGATGCGTCGACATTTTAATTGACTAAAAAAAAAAAAAAAAACGCCGAACCCAATCCTCCTTAATTGTAAACATAAACACTATTCTCGTCATTCCAAGGCTTTAGACACCAATTCTGAGCTCTGTAAACATGAACTCTTAATAATTGAAAGCACAGAACCATGAAAACGCCACCGGAAGTACCCGGACTTGTAAACATTACCAGTATTTTCGTCATTCCACACTTTCCACGGGAAACCTCTGTGATTGAATTCGACAGTAAATGTAGTAAGAATGTATTTAGGTGTACTTGAAGTGTTTCTTCCACGTTCTTAATCATTTCTGGGAACTCTCATTGTGTATTTTAACAGTTTTACCAAAATTAGGCAGTTTGCTTAGAAGTATTCACTAGAACCGTCACCATTTTAACTGAATCACACACAAAAACGCCGAACCCAATCCTCCTTAATTGTAAACATAAACACTATTCTCGTCTTTCCAAGGCTTTACACACCAATTCTGAGCTCTGTAAACATGAACTCTTAATAATTGAAAGCACAGTCCCGTGAAAACGCCACCCGAAGTACCCGGAGTTGTAAATATTACCAGTATTTTCGTCATTTCATGGCTTTCCACGGGAAACCTCCATGATTGAATTCGACAGTTAATTTAGTAAGAATCTATTTACGTGTACTTGAGGTGTTTATTACACGTTCTTAATCATTTCTGGGAACTCTCATTGTGTATTTTAACAGTTTTACCAAAATTAGGCAGTTTGCTTAGAAGTATTTACTAGAACCGTCACCATTTTAACTGAATCACACACAAAAACCCCGAACCCAATCCTCCTTAATTGTAAACATAAACACTATTCTCGTCATTCCAAGGCTTTACACACCAATTCTGAGCTCTGTAAACATGAACTCTTAATAATTGAAAGCACAGTCCCGTGAAAACGCCACCGGAAGTACCCGTATTTGTAAACATTACCAGTATTTTCGTCATTTCACAGCTTTCCACTGGAAACCTCCGTGATTGAATTCGACAGTAAATGTAGTTAAAATATGTTTATGTGTACTTGAAGTGTTTCTTCCACGTTTTTAATCATTTCTGGGAACTCTCATTTTGTATTATCAGTTTTACCAAAATTAGACAGTTTGCTTAGAAGTATTTACTGAAACCGTCACCATTTTAACTGATTCACAAAAAAAAAAACGCCAAAGCCAATCCTTCTAAATTGTAAACATAAAAACTATTCTCGTGATTCCAAGGCTTTTGACACCAATTCTGAGCTCTGTAAACAGGAACTCTTAATAATTGAAAGCACAGAACCTTAAAAACGCCACCGGAAGTACCCGGACTTGTAAACATTACCAGTATTTTCGTCATTTCACAGCTTTCCACGGGAAACCTCTGTGATTGAATTCGACAGTAAATGTAGTAAGAATCTATTTACGTGTACTTGAGGTGTTTATTACACGTTCTTAATCATTTTTGGGCACTCTCATTGTGTATTTTAACATTTTTAGCAAAATTAGACATTTTGCATAGAAGTATTTACCGGAACCGTCACCATTTCAACTGATTCACACAAAACACGCCAAAGCCAAACCTCCTAAATTGTAAACATAAACACTATTCTCGCCATTCCAAGGCTTTAGACACCAATTCTGAGCTCTGTAAACATGAACTCTTAATAATTGAAGGCACAGAACCGTAAAAACGCCACCGGAAGTACCCGGACTTGTAAACATTAAGAGTATTTTCGTCATTCCACAGCTTTCCCCTGGAAACCTCCGTGATTGAATACGACATTAAATGTAGTAAGAATCTGTTTACGTGTACTTGAAGTGTTTCTTCCATGTTTTTAATCATTTCTGGAAACTATCATTGTGTATTTTAACAGTTTTAGCAAAATGATGCAGTTTGCTTAGAAGTATTTACTAGAACCGTCACCATTTTAACTGAATCACAAAAAAAAAAAAAACGCCGAACCCAATCCTCCTATATTGTAAACATAAACACTATTCTCGTCATTCCAAGGCTTTAGACACCTACTCTGAGCTCTGTAAACATGAACTCTTAATAATTGAAAGCACAGTCCCGTGAAAACGCCACCCGAAGTACCCGGACTTGTAAACATTACCAGTATTTTCGTCATTTCACAGCTTTACACGGGAAACCTCTGTGATTGAATTCGACAGTAAATGTAGGAAGAATCTATTTAGGTGTACTTGAAGTGTTTCTTCCACGTTCTTAATCACTTCTGGGAACTCTCATTGTGTATTTTAACAGTTTTACCAAAATTAGGCAGTTTGCTTAGAAGTATTCACTAGAACCATCACCATTTTAACTGAATCACACACAAAACCCCGAACCCAATCCTCCTTAATTTTAAACATAAACACTATTCTCGTCATTCCAAGGCTTTGCACACCAATTCTGAGCTCTGTAAACATGAACTCTTAATAATTGAAAGCACAGTCCCGTGATAACGCCACCTCAAGTACCCGGAGTTGTAAATATTACCAGTATTTTCGTCATTTCATGGCTTTCCACGGGAAACCTCCATGATTGAATTCGACAGTTAATTTAGTAAGAATCTATTTACGTGTACTTGAGGTGTTTATTACACGTTCTTAATCATTTCTGGGAACTCTCATTGTGTATTATCAGTTTTACCAAAATTAGACAGTTTGCTTAGAAGTATTTACTGAAACCGTCACCATTTTAAATGATACACAAAAAAAACACGCCAAAGCCAATCCTCCTAAATTGTAAACATAAAAACTATTCTCGTGATTCCAAGGCTTTAGACACCAATTCTGAGCTCTGTAAACAGGAACTCTTAATAATTGAAAGCACAGAACCCTAAAAACGCCACCGGAAGTACCCGGACTTGTAAACATTACCAGTATTTTCGTCATTTCACAGCTTTCCACGGGAAACCTCTGTGATTGAATTCGACAGTAAATGTAGTAAGAATCTATTTACGTGTACTTGAGGTGTTTATTACACGTTCTTAATCATTTCTGGGAACTCTCATTGTGTATTTTAACAGTTTTACCAAAATTAGGCACTTTGCTTAGAAGTATTTACTAGAGCCGTCACCATTTTAACTGAATCACACACAAAAACGCCGAACCCAATCCTCCTTAATTGTAAACATAAACACTATTCTCGTCATTCCAAGGCTTTACACACCAATTCTGAGCTCTGTAAACATGAACTCTTAATAATTGAAAGCACAGTCCCGTGAAATCGCCACCGGAAGTACCCGTATTTGTAAACATTACCAGTATTTTCGTCATTTCACAGCTTTCCACTGGAAACCTCCGTGATTGAATTCGACAGTAAATGTAGTTAAAATCTGTTTACGTGTACTTGAAGTGTTTCTTCCACGTTTTTAATCATTTCTGGGAACTCTCATTGTGTATTTTATCAGTTTTACCAAAATTAGACAGTTTGCTTAGAAGTATTTACTGAAACCGTCACCATTTTAACTGATTCACATAAAAAAAGGCCGAACCCAATCCTCCTATATTGTAAACATAAACACTATTCTCGTCATTCCATGGCTTTACACACCAATTCTGAGCTCTGTAAACGTGAACTCTTAATAATTGAAAGCACAGTCCCGTGAAAACGCCACCCGAAATACCCGGATTTATAAACATTACCAGTATTTTCGTCATTTCACAGCTTTACACGGGAAACCTCTGTAATTGAATTCGACAGTATATGTAGTAAGAATCTATTTACGTGTACTTGAGGTGTTTATTACACGTTCTTAATCATTTCTGGGAACTCTCATTGTGTATTTTAACAGTTTTACCAAAATTAGGCAGTTTGCTTTGAAGTATTTACTAGATGCGTCGACATTTTAATTGACTAAAAAAAAAAAAAAAAACGCCGAACCCAATCCTCCTTAATTGTAAACATAAACACTATTCTCGTCATTCCAAGGCTTTAGACACCAATTCTGAGCTCTGTAAACATGAACTCTTAATAATTGAAAGCACAGAACCATGAAAACGCCACCGGAAGTACCCGGACTTGTAAACATTACCAGTATTTTCGTCATTCCACACTTTCCACGGGAAACCTCTGTGATTGAATTCGACAGTAAATGTAGTAAGAATGTATTTAGGTGTACTTGAAGTGTTTCTTCCACGTTCTTAATCATTTCTGGGAACTCTCATTGTGTATTTTAACAGTTTTACCAAAATTAGGCAGTTTGCTTAGAAGTATTCACTAGAACCGTCACCATTTTAACTGAATCACACACAAAAACGCCGAACCCAATCCTCCTTAATTGTAAACATAAACACTATTCTCGTCTTTCCAAGGCTTTACACACCAATTCTGAGCTCTGTAAACATGAACTCTTAATAATTGAAAGCACAGTCCCGTGAAAACGCCACCCGAAGTACCCGGAGTTGTAAATATTACCAGTATTTTCGTCATTTCATGGCTTTCCACGGGAAACCTCCATGATTGAATTCGACAGTTAATTTAGTAAGAATCTATTTACGTGTACTTGAGGTGTTTATTACACGTTCTTAATCATTTCTGGGAACTCTCATTGTGTATTTTAACAGTTTTACCAAAATTAGGCAGTTTGCTTAGAAGTATTTACTAGAACCGTCACCATTTTAACTGAATCACAAAAAAAAAAAACGCCGAACCCAATCCTCCTATATTGTAAACATAAACACTATTCTCGTCATTCCAAGGCTTTAGACACCTACTCTGAGCTCTGTAAACATGAACTCTTAATAATTGAAAGCACAGTCCCGTGAAAACGCCACCCGAAGTACCCGGACTTGTAAACATTACCAGTATTTTCGTCATTTCACAGCTTTACATGGGAAACCTCTGTGATTGAATTCGACAGTAAATGTAGGAAGAATCTATTTAGGTGTACTTGAAGTGTTTCTTCCACGTTCTTAATCACTTCTGGGAACTCTCATTGTGTATTTTAACAGTTTTACCAAAATTAGGCAGTTTGCTTAGAAGTATTCACTAGAACCATCACCATTTTAACTGAATCACACACAAAACCCCGAACCCAATCCTCCTTAATTTTAAACATAAACACTATTCTCGTCATTCCAAGGCTTTGCACACCAATTCTGAGCTCTGTAAACATGAACTCTTAATAATTGAAAGCACAGTCCCGTGATAACGCCACCTCAAGTACCCGGAGTTGTAAATATTACCAGTATTTTCGTCATTTCATGGCTTTCCACGGGAAACCTCCATGATTGAATTCGACAGTTAATTTAGTAAGAATCTATTTACGTGTACTTGAGGTGTTTATTACACGTTCTTAATCATTTCTGGGAACTCTCATTGTGTATTATCAGTTTTACCAAAATTAGACAGTTTGCTTAGAAGTATTTACTGAAACCGTCACCATTTTAAATGATACACAAAAAAAACACGCCAAAGCCAATCCTCCTAAATTGTAAACATAAAAACTATTCTCGTGATTCCAAGGCTTTAGACACCAATTCTGAGCTCTGTAAACAGGAACTCTTAATAATTGAAAGCACAGAACCCTAAAAACGCCACCGGAAGTACCCGGACTTGTAAACATTACCAGTATTTTCGTCATTTCACAGCTTTCCACGGGAAACCTCTGTGATTGAATTCGACAGTAAATGTAGTAAGAATCTATTTACGTGTACTTGAGGTGTTTATTACACGTTCTTAATCATTTCTGGGAACTCTCATTGTGTATTTTAACAGTTTTACCAAAATTAGGCACTTTGCTTAGAAGTATTTACTAGAGCCGTCACCATTTTAACTGAATCACACACAAAAACGCCGAACCCAATCCTCCTTAATTGTAAACATAAACACTATTCTCGTCATTCCAAGGCTTTACACACCAATTCTGAGCTCTGTAAACATGAACTCTTAATAATTGAAAGCACAGTCCCGTGAAATCGCCACCGGAAGTACCCGTATTTGTAAACATTACCAGTATTTTCGTCATTTCACAGCTTTCCACTGGAAACCTCCGTGATTGAATTCGACAGTAAATGTAGTTAAAATCTGTTTACGTGTACTTGAAGTGTTTCTTCCACGTTTTTAATCATTTCTGGGAACTCTCATTGTGTATTTTATCAGTTTTACCAAAATTAGACAGTTTGCTTAGAAGTATTTACTGAAACCGTCACCATTTTAACTGATTCACATAAAAAAAGGCCGAACCCAATCCTCCTATATTGTAAACATAAACACTATTCTCGTCATTCCATGGCTTTACACACCAATTCTGAGCTCTGTAAACGTGAACTCTTAATAATTGAAAGCACAGTCCCGTGAAAACGCCACCCGAAATACCCGGATTTATAAACATTACCAGTATTTTCGTCATTTCACAGCTTTACACGGGAAACCTCTGTAATTGAATTCGACAGTATATGTAGTAAGAATCTATTTACGTGTACTTGAGGTGTTTATTACACGTTCTTAATCATTTCTGGGAACTCTCATTGTGTATTTTAACAGTTTTACCAAAATTAGGCAGTTTGCTTTGAAGTATTTACTAGATGCGTCGACATTTTAATTGACTAAAAAAAAAAAAAAAAACGCCGAACCCAATCCTCCTTAATTGTAAACATAAACACTATTCTCGTCATTCCAAGGCTTTAGACACCAATTCTGAGCTCTGTAAACATGAACTCTTAATAATTGAAAGCACAGAACCATGAAAACGCCACCGGAAGTACCCGGACTTGTAAACATTACCAGTATTTTCGTCATTCCACACTTTCCACGGGAAACCTCTGTGATTGAATTCGACAGTAAATGTAGTAAGAATGTATTTAGGTGTACTTGAAGTGTTTCTTCCACGTTCTTAATCATTTCTGGGAACTCTCATTGTGTATTTTAACAGTTTTACCAAAATTAGGCAGTTTGCTTAGAAGTATTCACTAGAACCGTCACCATTTTAACTGAATCACACACAAAAACGCCGAACCCAATCCTCCTTAATTGTAAACATAAACACTATTCTCGTCTTTCCAAGGCTTTACACACCAATTCTGAGCTCTGTAAACATGAACTCTTAATAATTGAAAGCACAGTCCCGTGAAAACGCCACCCGAAGTACCCGGAGTTGTAAATATTACCAGTATTTTCGTCATTTCATGGCTTTCCACGGGAAACCTCCATGATTGAATTCGACAGTTAATTTAGTAAGAATCTATTTACGTGTACTTGAGGTGTTTATTACACGTTCTTAATCATTTCTGGGAACTCTCATTGTGTATTTTAACAGTTTTACCAAAATTAGGCAGTTTGCTTAGAAGTATTTACTAGAACCGTCACCATTTTAACTGAATCACACACAAAAACCCCGAACCCAATCCTCCTTAATTGTAAACATAAACACTATTCTCGTCATTCCAAGGCTTTACACACCAATTCTGAGCTCTGTAAACATGAACTCTTAATAATTGAAAGCACAGTCCCGTGAAAACGCAACCGGAAGTACCCGTATTTGTAAACATTACCAGTATTTTCGTCATTTCACAGCTTTCCACTGGAAACCTCCGTGATTGAATTCGACAGTAAATGTAGTTAAAATATGTTTATGTGTACTTGAAGTGTTTCTTCCACGTTTTTAATCATTTCTGGGAACTCTCATTTTGTATTATCAGTTTTACCAAAATTAGACAGTTTGCTTAGAAGTATTTACTGAAACCGTCACCATTTTAACTGATTCACAAAAAAAAAAACGCCAAAGCCAATCCTTCTAAATTGTAAACATAAAAACTATTCTCGTGATTCCAAGGCTTTTGACACCAATTCTGAGCTCTGTAAACAGGAACTCTTAATAATTGAAAGCACAGAACCTTAAAAACGCCACCGGAAGTACCCGGACTTGTAAACATTACCAGTATTTTCGTCATTTCACAGCTTTCCACGGGAAACCTCTGTGATTGAATTCGACAGTAAATGTAGTAAGAATCTATTTACGTGTACTTGAGGTGTTTATTACACGTTCTTAATCATTTTTGGGCACTCTCATTGTGTATTTTAACATTTTTAGCAAAATTAGACATTTTGCATAGAAGTATTTACCGGAACCGTCACCATTTCAACTGATTCACACAAAACACGCCAAAGCCAAACCTCCTAAATTGTAAACATAAACACTATTCTCGCCATTCCAAGGCTTTAGACACCAATTCTGAGCTCTGTAAACATGAACTCTTAATAATTGAAGGCACAGAACCGTAAAAACGCCACCGGAAGTACCCGGACTTGTAAACATTAAGAGTATTTTCGTCATTCCACAGCTTTCCCCTGGAAACCTCCGTGATTGAATACGACATTAAATGTAGTAAGAATCTGTTTACGTGTACTTGAAGTGTTTCTTCCATGTTTTTAATCATTTCTGGAAACTATCATTGTGTATTTTAACAGTTTTAGCAAAATGATGCAGTTTGCTTAGAAATATTTACTAGAACCGTCACCATTTTAACTGAATCACAAAAAAAAAAACGCCGAACCCAATCCTCCTATATTGTAAACATAAACACTATTCTCGTCATTCCAAGGCTTTAGACACCTACTCTGAGCTCTGTAAACATGAACTCTTAATAATTGAAAGCACAGTCCCGTGAAAACGCCACCCGAAGTACCCGGACTTGTAAACATTACCAGTATTTTCGTCTTTTCACAGCTTTACACGGGAAACCTCTGTGATTGAATTCGACAGTAAATGTAGGAAGAATCTATTTAGGTGTACTTGAAGTGTTTCTTCCACGTTCTTAATCACTTCTGGGAACTCTCATTGTGTATTTTAACAGTTTTACCAAAATTAGGCAGTTTGCTTAGAAGTATTCACTAGAACCATCACCATTTTAACTGAATCACACACAAAACCCCGAACCCAATCCTCCTTAATTTTAAACATAAACACTATTCTCGTCATTCCAAGGCTTTGCACACCAATTCTGAGCTCTGTAAACATGAACTCTTAATAATTGAAAGCACAGTCCCGTGATAACGCCACCTCAAGTACCCGGAGTTGTAAATATTACCAGTATTTTCGTCATTTCATGGCTTTCCACGGGAAACCTCCATGATTGAATTCGACAGTTAATTTAGTAAGAATCTATTTACGTGTACTTGAGGTGTTTATTACACGTTCTTAATCATTTCTGGGAACTCTCATTGTGTATTATCAGTTTTACCAAAATTAGACAGTTTGCTTAGAAGTATTTACTGAAACCGTCACCATTTTAAATGATACACAAAAAAAACACGCCAAAGCCAATCCTCCTAAATTGTAAACATAAAAACTATTCTCGTGATTCCAAGGCTTTAGACACCAATTCTGAGCTCTGTAAACAGGAACTCTTAATAATTGAAAGCACAGAACCCTAAAAACGCCACCGGAAGTACCCGGACTTGTAAACATTACCAGTATTTTCGTCATTTCACAGCTTTCCACGGGAAACCTCTGTGATTGAATTCGACAGTAAATGTAGTAAGAATCTATTTACGTGTACTTGAGGTGTTTATTACACGTTCTTAATCATTTCTGGGCACTCTCATTGTGTATTTTAACATTTTTAGCAAAATTAGACATTTTGCATAGAAGTATTTACCGGAACCGTCACCATTTCAACTGATTCACACAAAACACGCCAAAGCCAAACCTCCTAAATTGTAAACATAAACACTATTCTCGCCATTCCAAGGCTTTAGACACCAATTCTGAGCTCTGTAAACATGAACTCTTAATAATTGAAAGCACAGAACCGTAAAAACGCCACCGGAAGTACCCGGACTTGTAAACATTAAGAGTATTTTCGTCATTCCACAGCTTTCCCCTGGAAACCTCCGTGATTGAATACGACATTAAATGTAGTAAGAATCTGTTTACGTGTACTTGAAGTGTTTCTTCCATGTTTTTAATCATTTCTGGAAACTATCATTGTGTATTTTAACAGTTTTAGCAAAATGAGGCAGTTTGCTTAGAAGTATTTACTAGAACCGTCACCATTTTAACTGAATCACAAAAAAAAAAACGCCGAACCCAATCCTCCTATATTGTAAACATAAACACTATTCTCGTCATTCCAAGGCTTTAGACACCTACTCTGAGCTCTGTAACCATGAACTCTTAATAATTGAAAGCACAGTCCCGTGAAAACGCCACCCGAAGTACCCGGATTTATAAACATTACCAGTATTTTCGTCATTTCACAGCTTTACACGAGAAACCTCTGTGATTGAATTCGACAGTAAATGTAGTAAGAATCTATTTACGTGTACTTGAGGTGTTTATTACACGTTCTTAATCATTTCTGGGAACTCTCATTGTGTATTTTAACAGTTTTACCAAAATTAGGCAGTTTGCTTAGAAGTATTTACTAGAACCGTCACCATTTTAACTGAATCACACACAAAAACGTCGAACCCAATCCTCCTTAATTGTAAACATAAACACTATTCTCGTCGTTCCAAGGCTTTACACACCAATTCTGAGCTCTGTAAACATGAACTCTTAATAATTGAAAGCACAGTCCCGTGAAAACTCCACCCGAAGTACCCGGATTTATAAACATTATCAGTATTTTCGTCATTTCACAGCTTTACACGGGAAACCTCTGTAATTGAATTCGACAGTATATGTAGTAAGAATCTATTTACGTGTACTTGAGGTGTTTATTACACGTTCTTAATCATTTCTGGGAAGTCTCATTGTGTATTTTAACAGTTTTACCAAAATTAGGCAGTTTGCTGAGAAGTATTTACTAGAACCGTCACAATTTTAACTGATTCACACACAAAAACGCAGAACCCAATCCTCCTTAATTGTAAACATAAACACTATTCTCGGCATTCCAAGGCTTTACACACCAATTCTGAGCTCTGTAAACATGAACTCTTAATAATTGAAAGCACAGTCCCGTGAAAACGCCACCCGAAGTACCCGGACTTGTAAACATTACCAGTATTTTCGTCATTTCACAGCTTTCCACTGGAAACCTCCGTGATTGAATTCGACAGTAAATGTAGTTAAAATCTGTTTATGTGTACTTGAAGTGTTTCTTCCACGTTTTTAATCATTTCTGGGAACTCTCATTTTGTATTATCAGTTTTACCAAAATTAGACAGTTTGCTTAGAAGTATTTACTGAAACCGTCACCATTTTAACTGATTCACAAAAAAAAAACGCCAAAGCCAATCCTTCTAAATTGTAAACATAAAAACTATTCTCGTGATTCCAAGGCTTTTGACACCAATTCTGAGCTCTGTAAACAGGAACTCTTAATAATTGAAAGCACAGAACCTTAAAAACGCCACCGGAAGTACCCGGACTTGTAAACATTACCAGTATTTTCGTCATTTCACAGCTTTCCACGGGAAACCTCTGTGATTGAATTCGACAGTAAATGTAGTAAGAATCTATTTACGTGTACTTGAGGTGTTTATTACACGTTCTTAATCATTTCTGGGCACTCTCATTGTGTATTTTAACATTTTTAGCAAAATTAGACATTTTGCATAGAAGTATTTACCGGAACCGTCACCATTTCAACTGATTCACACAAAACACGCCAAAGCCAAACCTCCTAAATTGTAAACATAAACACTATTCTCGCCATTCCAAGGCTTTAGACACCAATTCTGAGCTCTGTAAACATGAACTCTTAATAATTGAAAGCACAGAACCGTAAAAACGCCACCGGAAGTACCCGGACTTGTAAACATTAATAGTATTTTCGTCATTCCACAGCTTTCCCCTGGAAACCTCCGTGATTGAATACGACATTAAATGTAGTAAGAATCTGTTTACGTGTACTTGAAGTGTTTCTTCCATGTTTTTAATCATTTCTGGGAACTCTCATTGTGTATTTTAACAGTTTTTCCAAAATTAGGCAGTTTGCTTAGAAGTATTCACTAGAACCGTCACCATTTTAACTGAATCACAAAAAAAAAACGCCGAACCCAATCCTCCTTAATTGTAAACATAAACACTATTCTCGTCATTCCAAGGCTTTACACACCAATTCTGAGCTCTGTAAACATGAACTCTTAATAATTGAAAGCACAGTCCCGTGAAAACGCCACCTCAAGTACCCGGAGTTGTAAATATTACCAGTATTTTCGTCATTTCATGGCTTTCCACGGGAAACCTCCATGATTGAATTCGACAGTTAATTTAGTAAGAATCTATTTACGTGTACTTGAGGTGTTTATTACACGTTCTTAATCATTTCTGGGAACTCTCATTGTGTATTATCAGTTTTACCAAAATTAGACAGTTTGCTTAGAAGTATTTACTGAAACCGTCACCATTTTAAATGATACACACAAAAAAAACGCCAAAGCCAATCCTCCTATATTGTAAACATAAACACTATTCTCGTCATTCCAAGGCTTTAGACACCTACTCTGAGCTCTGTAAACATGAACTCTTAATAATTGAAAGCACAGTCCCGTGAAAACGCCACCCGAAGTACCCGGATTTATAAACATTACCAGTATTTTCGTCATTTCACAGCTTTCCACGGGAAACCTCTGTGATTGAATTCGACAGTAAATGTAGTAAGAATCTATTTAGGTGTACTTGAAGTGTTTCTTCCACGTTCTTAATCATTTCTGGGAACTCTCATTGTGTATTTTAACAGTTTTACCAAAATTAGGCAGGTTGCTTAGAAGTATTCACTAGAACCATCACCATTTTAACTGAATCACACACAAAACCCCGAACCCAATCCTCCTTAATTTTAAACATAACCACTATTCTCGTCATTCCAAGGCTTTACACACCAATTCTGAGCTCTGTAAACATGAACTCTTAATAATTGAAAGCACAGAACTGTAAAAACGCCACCGGAAGTACCCGGACTTGTAAACATTAAGAGTATTTTCGTCATTCCACAGCTTTCCCCTGGAAACCTCTGTGATTGAATACGACATTAAATGTAGTAAGAATCTGTTTACGTGTACTTGAGGTGTTTCTTCCATGTTTTTAATCATTTCTGGAAACTATCATTGTGTATTTTAACAGTTTTAGCAAAATGAGGCAGTTTGCTTAGAAGTATTTACTAGAACCGTCACCATTTTAACTGAATCACAAAAAAAAAAACGCCGAAGCCAATCCTCCTATATTGTAAACATAAACACTATTCTCGTCATTCCAAGGCTTTAGACACCTACTTTGAGCTCTGTAAACATGAACTCTTAATAATTGAAAGCACAGTCCCGTGAAAACGCCACCCGAAGTACCCGGATTTATAAACATTACCAGTATTTTCGTCATTTCACAGCTTTACACGGGAAACCTCTGTAATTGAATTCGACAGTAAATGTAGTAAGAATCTATTTACGTGTACTTGAGGTGTTTATTACACGTTCTTAATCATTTCTGGGAACTCTCATTGTGTATTTTAACAGTTTTACCAAAATTAGGCAGTTTGCTTAGAAGTATTTACTAGAACCGTCACCATTTTAACTGAATCACACACAAAAACACCGAACCCAATCCTCCTTAATTGTAAACATAAACACTATTCTCGTCATTCCAAGGCTTTAGACACCAATTCTGAGCTCTGTAAACATGAACTCTTAATAATTGAAAGCACAGAACCATGAAAACGCCACCGGAAGTACCCGGACTTGTAAACATTACCAGTATTTTCGTCATTCCACAGCTTTCCACGGGAAACCTCTGTGATTGAATTCGACAGTAAATGTAGTAAGAATCTATTTACGTGTACTTGAGGTGTTTATTACACGTTCTTAATCATTTCTGGGAACTCTCATTGTGTATTTTAACAGTTTTACCAAAAGTAGGCAGTTTGCTGAGAAGTATTTACTAGAACCGTCACCATTTTAACTGATTCACACACAAAAACGCCGAACCCAATCCTCCTTAATTGTAAACATAAACACTATTCTCGTCATTCCAAGGCTTTACACACCAATTCTGAGCTCTGTAAACATGAACTCTTAATAATTGAAAGCACAGTCCCGTGAAAACGCCACCCGAAGTACCCGGACTTGTAAACATTACCAGTATTTTCGTCATTTCACAGCTTTCCACTGGAAACCTCCGTGATTGAATTCGACAGTAAATGTAGTTAAAATCTGTTTATGTGTACTTGAAGTGTTTCTTCCACGTTTTTAATCATTTCTGGGAACTCTCATTTTGTATTATCAGTTTTACCAAAATTAGACAGTTTGCTTAGAAGTATTTACTGAAACCGTCACCATTTTAACTGATTCACAAAAAAAAAACGCCAAAGCCAATCCTTCTAAATTGTAAACATAAACACTATTCTCGTGATTCCAAGGCTTTTGACACCAATTCTGAGCTCTGTAAACAGGAACTCTTAATAATTGAAAGCACAGAACCTTAAAAACGCCACCGGAAGTACCCGGACTTGTAAACATTATCAGTATTTTCGTCATTTCACAGCTTTCCACGGGAAACCTCTGTGATTGAATTCGACAGTAAATGTAGTAAGAATCTATTTACGTGTACTTGAGGTGTTTATTACACGTTCTTAATCATTTCTGGGCACTCTCATTGTGTATTTTAACATTTTTAGCAAAATTAGACATTTTGCATAGAAGTATTTACCGGAACCGTCACCATTTCAACTGATTCACACAAAACACGCCAAAGCCAAACCACCTAAATTGTAAACATAAACACTATTCTCGCCATTCCAAGGCTTTAGACACCAATTCTGAGCTCTGTAAACATGAACTCTTAATAATTGAAAGCACAGAACCGTGAAAACGCCACCGGAAGTACACGGACTTGTAAACATTAAGAGTATTTTTTTCATTCCTCAGCTTTCCCCTGGAAACCTCCGTGATTGAATACGACATTAAATGTAGTAAGAATCTGTTTACGTGTATTCAAGTGTTTCTTCCATGTTTCTAATCATTTCTGGAAACTATCATTGTGTATTTTAACAGTTTTAGCAAAATGAGGCAGTTTGCTTAGAAGTATTCACTAGAACCGTCACCATTTTAACTGAATCACACACAAAAACGCCGAACCCAATCCTCCTTAATTGTAAACATAAACACTATTCTCGTCATTCCAAGGCTTTACAAACCAATTCTGAGCTCTGTAAACATGAACTCTTAATAATTGAAAGCACAGTCCCGTGAAAACGCCACCCGAAATACCCGGATTTATAAACATTACCAGTATTTTCGTCATTTCACAGCTTTACACGGGAAACCTCTGTAATTGAATTCGACAGTTAATTTAGTAAGAATCTATTTACGTGTACTTGAGGTGTTTATTACACGTTCTTAATCATTTCTGGGAACTCTCATTGTGTATTTTAAGAGGTTTACCAAAATTAGGCAGTTTGCTTAGAAGTATTTACTAGAACCGTCACCATTTTAACTGAATCACACACAAAAACGCCGAACCCAATCCTCCTTAATTGTAAACATAAACACTATTCTCGTCATTCCAAGGCTTTACACACCAATTCTGAGCTCTGTAAACATGAACTCTTAATAATTGAAAGCACAGAACCATGAAAACGCCACCGGAAGTACCGGGACTTGTAAACATTACCAGTATTTTCGTCATTCCACACTTTCCACGGGAAACCTCTGTGATTGAATTCGACAGTAAATGTAGTAAGAATCTATTTAGGTGTACTTGAAGTGTTTCTTCCACGTTCTTAATCATTTCTGGGAACTCTCATTGTGTATTTTAACAGTTTTACCAAAATTAGGCAGTTTGCTGAGAAGTATTTACAAGAACCGTCACAATTTTAACTGATTCACACACAAAAACGCCGAAC
The DNA here is from genome assembly GCF_963259705.1 of Myotis daubentonii. Classification (NCBI taxonomy): domain Eukaryota; kingdom Metazoa; phylum Chordata; class Mammalia; order Chiroptera; family Vespertilionidae; genus Myotis; species Myotis daubentonii. The sequence goes on along the minus strand of NW_026775476.1, from coordinate 540,060 downwards.
CCAATCCTCCTTAATTGTAAACATAAACACAATTCTCGGCATTCCAAGGCTTTACACACCAATTCTGAGCTCTGTAAACATGAACTCTTAATAATTGAAAGCACAGTCCCGTGAAAACGCCACCCGAAGTACCCGGACTTGTAAACATTACCAGTATTTTCGTCATTTCACAGCTTTCCACTGGAAACCTCCGTGATTGAATTCGACAGTAAATGTAGTTAAAATCTGTTTATGTGTACTTGAAGTGTTTCTTCCACGTTTTTAATCATTTCTGGGAACTCTCATTTTGTATTATCAGTTTTACCAAAATTAGACAGATTGCTTAGAAGTATTTAATGAAACCGTCACCATTTTAACTGATTCACAAAAAAAAAACGCCAAAGCCAATCCTACTAAATTGTAAACATAAAAACTATTCTCGTGATTCCAAGGCTTTTGACACCAATTCTGAGCTCTGTAAACAGGAACTCTTAATAATTGAAAGCACAGAACCTTAAAAACGCCACCGGAAGTACCCGGACTTGTAAACATTACCAGTATTTTCGTCATTTCACAGCTTTCCATGGCAAACCTCTGTGATTGAATTCGACAGTAAATGTAGTAAGAATCTATTTACGTGTACTTGAGGTGTTTATTACACGTTCTTAATCATTTCTGGGCACTCTCATTGTGTATTTTAACATTTTTAGCAAAATTAGACATTTTGCATAGAAGTATTTACCGGAACCGTCACCATTTCAACTGATTCACACAAAACACGCCAAAGCCAAACCTCCTAAATTGTAAACATAAACACTATTCTCGCCATTCCAAGGCTTTAGACATCAATTCTGAGCTCTGTAAACATGAACTCTTAATAAATGAAAGCACAGAACCGTAAAAACGCCACCGGAAGTACCCGGACTTGTAAACATTAAGAGTATTTTCGTCATTCCACAGCTTTCCCCTGGAAACCTCCGTGATTGAATACGACATTAAATGTAGTAAGAATCTGTTTACGTGTACTTGAAGTGTTTCTTCCATGTTTTTAATCATTTCTGGAAACTATCATTGTGTATTTTAACAGTTTTAGCAAAATGAGGCAGTTTGCTTAGAAGTATTTACTAGAACCCTCACCATTTTAACTGAATCACAAAAAAAAAAAAAAACGCCGAACCCAATCCTCCTATATTGTAAACATAAACACTATTCTCGTCATTCCAAGGCTTTAGACACCTACTCTGAGCTCTGTAAACATGAACTCTTAATAATTGAAAGCACAGTCCCGTGAAAACGCCACCCGAAGTACCCGGATTTATAAACATTACCAGTATTTTCGTCATTTCACAGCTTTCCACGGGAAACCTCTGTGATTGAATTCGAAAGTAAATGTAGTAAGAATCTATTTAGGTGTACTTGAAGTGTTTCTTCCACGTTCTTAATCATTTCTGGGAACTCTCATTGTGTATTTTAACAGTTTTACCAAAATTAGGCAGTTTGCTTAGAAGTATTCACTAGAACCATCACCATTTTAACTGAATCACACACAAAACCCCGAACCCAATCCTCCTTAATTTTAAACATAACCACTATTCTCGTCATTCCAAGGCTTTACACACCAATTCTGAGCTCTGTAAACATGAACTCTTAATAATTGAAAGCACAGAACTGTAAAAACGCCACCGGAAGTACCCGGACTTGTAAACATTAAGAGTATTTTCGTCATTCCACAGCTTTCCCCTGGAAACCTCTGTGATTGAATACGACATTAAATGTAGTAAGAATCTGTTTACGTGTACTTGAGGTGTTTCTTCCATGTTTTTAATCATTTCTGGAAACTATCATTGTGTATTTTAACAGTTTTAGCAAAATGAGGCAGTTTGCTTAGAAGTATTTACTACAACCGTCACCATTTTAACTGAATCACAAAAAAAAAAACGCCGAACCCAATCCTCCTATATTGTAAACATAAACACTATTCTCGTCATTCCAAGGCTTTAGACACCTACTTTGAGCTCTGTAAACATGAACTCTTAATAATTGAAAGCACAGTCCCGTGAAAACGCCACCCGAAGTACCCGGATTTATAAACATTACCAGTATTTTCGTCATTTCACAGCTTTACACGGGAAACCTCTGTGATTGAATTCGACAGTAAATGTAGTAAGAATCTATTTACGTGTACTTGAGGTGTTTATTACACGTTCTTAATCATTTCTGGGAACTCTCATTGTGTATTTTAACAGTTTTACCAAAATTAGGCAGTTTGCTTAGAAGTATTCACTAGAACCATCACCATTTTAACTGAATCACACACAAAACCCCGAACCCAATCCTCCTTAATTTTAAACATAACCACTATTCTCGTCATTCCAAGGCTTTACACACCAATTCTGAGCTCTGTGAACATGAACTCTTAATAATTGAAAGCACAGAACTGTAAAAACGCCACCGGAAGTACCCGGACTTGTAAACATTAAGAGTATTTTCGTCATTCCACAGCTTTCCCCTGGAAACCTCTGTGATTGAATACGACATTAAATGTAGTAAGAATCTGTTTACGTGTACTTGAGGTGTTTCTTCCATGTTTTTAATCATTTCTGGAAACTATCATTGTGTATTTTAACAGTTTTACCAAAATTAGGCAGTTTGCTTAGAAGTATTCACTAGAACCGTCACCATTTTAACTGAATCACACACAAAAACGCCGAACCCAATCCTCCTTAATTGTAAACATAAACACTATTCTCGTCATTCCAAGGCTTTAGACACCTACTCTGAGATCTGTAAACATGAACTCTTAATAATTGAAAGCACAGTCCCGTGAAAACGCCACCCGAAGTACCTGGATTTATAAACATTACCAGTATTTTCGTCATTTCACAGCTTTACACGGGAAACCTCTGTAATTGAATTCGACAGTAAATGTAGTAAGAATCTATTTACGTGTACTTGAAGTGTTTCTTCCACGTTCTTAATCATTTCTGGGAACTCTCATTGTGTATTTTAACAGTTTTACCAAAATTAGGCAGTTTGCTTAGAAGTATTCACTAGAACCGTCACCATTTTAACTGAATCACACACAAAAACGCCGAACCCAATCCTCCTTAATTGTAAACATAAACACTATTCTCGTCATTCCAAGGCTTTACACACCAATTCTGAGCTCTGTAAACATGAACTCTTAATAATTGAAAGCACAGTCCCGTGAAAACGCCACCCGAAGTACCCGGATTTATAAACATTACCAGTATTTTCGTCATTTCACAGCTTTACACGGGAAACCTCTGTAATTGAATTCGACAGTTAATTTAGTAAGAATCTATTTACGTGTACTTGAAGTGTTTATTACACGTTCTTAATCATTTCTGGGAACTCTCATTGTGTATTTTAAGAGTTTTACCAAAATTAGGCAGTTTGCTTAGATGTATTTACTAGAACCGTCACCATTTTAACTGAATCACACACAAAAACGCCGAACCCAATCCTCCTTAATTGTAAACATAAACACTATTCTCGTCATTCCAAGGCTTTACACACCAATTCTGAGCTCTGTAAACATGAACTCTTAATAATTGAAAGCACAGAACCATGAAAACGCCACCGGAAGTACCGGGACTTGTAAACATTACCAGTATTTTCGTCATTCCACACTTTCCACGGGAAACCTCTGTGATTGAATTCGACAGTAAATGTAGTAAGAATCTATTTAGGTGTACTTGAAGTGTTTCTTCCACGTTCTTAATCATTTCTGGGAACTCTCATTGTGTATTTTAACAGTTTTACCAAAATTAGGCAGTTTGCTTAGAAGTATTCACTAGAACCGTCACCATTTTAACTGAATCACACACAAAAACGCCGAACCCAATCCTCCTTAATTGTAAACATAAACACTATTCTCGTCATTCCAAGGCTTTACACACCAATTCTGAGCTCTGTAAACATGAACTCTTAATAATTGAAAGCACAGTCCCGTGAAAACGCCACCCGAAATACCCGGATTTATAAACATTACCAGTATTTTCGTCATTTCACAGCTTTACAAGGGAAACCTCTGTAATTGAATTCGACAGTTAATTTAGTAAGAATCTATTTACGTGTACTTGAGGTGTTTATTACACGTTCTTAATCATTTCTGGGAACTCTCATTGTGTATTTTAAGAGTTTTACCAAAATTAGGCAGTTTGCTTAGAAGTATTTACTAGAACCGTCACCATTTTAACTGAATCACACACAAAAACGCCGAACCCAATCCTCCTTAATTGTAAACATAAACACTATTCTCGTCATTCCAAGGCTTTACACACCAATTCTGAGCTCTGTAAACATGAACTCTTAATAATTGAAAGCACAGAACCATGAAAACGCCACCGGAAGTACCCGGACTTGTAAACATTACCAGTATTTTCGTCATTCCACAGCTTTCCACGGGAAACCTCTGTGATTGAATTCGACAGTAAATGTAGTAAGAATCTATTTACGTGTACTTGAGGTGTTTATTACACGTTCTTAATCATTTCTGGGAACTCTCATTGTGTATTTTAACAGTTTTACCAAAATTAGGCAGTTTGCTGAGAAGTATTTACTAGAACCGTCACCATTTTAACTGATTCACACACAAAAACGCCGAACCCAATCCTCCTTAATTGTAAACATAAACACTATTCTCGTCATTCCAAGGCTTTACACACCAATTCTGAGCTCTGTAAACATGAACTCTTAATAATTGAAAGCACAGTCCCGTGAAAACGCCACCCGAAGTACCCGGACTTGTAAACATTACCAGTATTTTCGTCATTTCACAGCTTTCCACTGGAAACCTCCGTGATTGAATTCGACAGTAAATGTAGTTAAAATCTGTTTATGTGTACTTGAAGTGTTTCTTCCACGTTTTTAATCATTTCTGGGAACTCTCATTTTGTATTATCAGTTTTACCAAAATTAGACAGTTTGCTTAGAAGTATTTACTGAAACCGTCACCATTTTAACTGATTCACAAAAAAAAAAAACGCCAAAGCCAATCCTCCTAAATTGTAAACATAAAAACTATTCTCGTGATTCCAAGGCTTTTGACACCAATTCTGAGCTCTGTAAACAGGAACTCTTAATAATTGAAAGCACAGAACCTTAAAAACGCCACCGGAAGTACCCGGACTTGTAAACATTACCAGTATTTTCGTCATTTCACAGCTTTCCACGGGAAACCTCTGTGATTGAATTCGACAGTAAATGTAGTAAGAATCTATTTACGTGTACTTGAGGTGTTTATTACACGTTCTTAATCATTTCTGGGCACTCTCATTGTGTATTTTAACATTTTTAGCAAAATTAGACATTTTGCATAGAAGTATTTACCGGAACCGTCACCATTTCAACTGATTCACACAAAACACGCCAAAGCCAAACCACCTAAATTGTAAACATAAACACTATTCTCGCCATTCCAAGGCTTTAGACACCAATTCTGAGCTCTGTAAACATGAACTCTTAATAATTGAAAGCACAGAACCGTGAAAACGCCACCGGAAGTACATGGACTTGTAAACATTAAGAGTATTTTTTTCATTCCTCAGCTTTCCCCTGGAAACCTCCGTGATTGAATACGACATTAAATGTAGTAAGAATCTGTTTACGTGTACTTGAAGTGTTTCTTCCATGTTTCTAATCATTTCTGGAAACTATCATTGTGTATTTTAACAGTTTTAGCAAAATGAGGCAGTTTGCTTAGAAGTATTTACTAGAACCGTCACCATTTTAACTGACTAAAAAAAAAAAAAAAAAAAAAAACGCCGAACCCAATCCTCCTTAATTGTAAACATAAACACTATTCTCGTCATTCCAAGTCTTTAGACACCTACTCTGAGATCTGTAAACATGAACTCTTAATAATTGAAAGCACAGTCCCGTGAAAACGCCACCCGAAGTACCCGGATTTATAAACATTACCAGTATTTTCGTCATTTCACAGCTTTACACGGGAAACCTCTGTAATTGAATTCGACAGTAAATGTAGTAAGAATCTATTTACGTGTACTTGAAGTGTTTCTTCCACGTTCTTAATCATTTCTGGGAACTCTCATTGTGTATTTTAACAGTTTTACCAAAATTAGGCAGTTTGCTTAGAAGTATTCACTAGAACCGTCACCATTTTAACTGAATCACACACAAAAACGCCGAACCCAATCCTCCTTAATTGTAAACATAAACACTATTCTCGTCATTCCAAGGCTTTACACACCAATTCTGAGCTCTGGAAACATGAACTCTTAATAATTGAAAGCACAGTCCCGTGAAAACGCCACCCGAAATACCCGGATTTATAAACATTACCAGTATTTTCGTCATTTCACAGCTTTACACGGGAAACCTCTGTAATTGAATTCGACAGTTAATTTAGTAAGAATCTATTTACGTGTACTTGAGGTGTTTATTACACGTTCTTAATCATTTCTGGGAACTCTCATTGTGTATTTTAAGAGTTTTACCAAAATTAGGCAGTTTGCTTAGAAGTATTTACTAGAACCGTCACCATTTTAACTGAATCACACACAAAAACGCCGAACCCAATCCTCCTTAATTGTAAACATAAACACTATTCTCGTCATTCCAAGGCTTTACACACCAATTCTGAGCTCTGTAAACATGAACTCTTAATAATTGAAAGCACAGAACCATGAAAACGCCACCGGAAGTACCGGGACTTGTAAACATTACCAGTATTTTCGTCATTCCACACTTTCCACGGGAAACCTCTGTGATTGAATTCGACAGTAAATGTAGTAAGAATCTATTTAGGTGTACTTGAAGTGTTTCTTCCACGTTCTTAATCATTTCTGGGAACTCTCATTGTGTATTTTAACAGTTTTACCAAAGTTAGGCAGTTTGCTTAGAAGTATTCACTACAACCGTCACCATTTTAACTGAATCACACACGAAAACGCCGAACCCAATCCTCCTTAATTGTAAACATAAATACTATTCTCGTCATTCCAAGGCTTTACACACCAATTCTGAGCTCTGTAAACATGAACTCTTAATAATTGAAAGCACAGTCCCGTGAAATCGCCACCGGAAGTACCCGTATTTGTAAACATTACCAGTATTTTCGTCATTTCACAGCTTTCCACTGGAAACCTCCGTGATTGAATTCGACAGTAAATGTAGTTAAAATCTGTTTACGTGTACTTGAAGTGTTTCTTCCACGTTTTTAATCATTTCTGGGAACTCTCATTGTGTATTTTATCAGTTTTACCAAAATTAGACAGTTTGCTTAGAAGTATTTACTGAAACCGTCACCATTTTAACTGATTCACATAAAAAAAGGCCGAACCCAATCCTCCTTAATTGTAAACATAAACACTATTCTCGTCATTCCAAGGCTTTACACACCAATTCTGAGCTCTGTAAACATGAACTCTTAATAATTGAAAGCACAGTCCCGTGAAAACGCCACCTCAAGTACCCGGAGTTGTAAATATTACCAGTATTTTCCTCATTTCATGGCTCTCCACGGGAAACCTCCATGATTGAATTCGACAGTTAATTTAGTAAGAATCTATTTACGTGTACTTGAGGTGTTTATTACACGTTCTTAATCATTTCTGGGAACTCTCATTCTGTATTTTAAGAGTTTTACCAAAATTAGGCAGTTTGCTTAGAAGTATTTACTAGAACCATCACCATTTTAACTGAATCACCCACAAAAACGCCGAACCCAATCCTCCTTAATTGTAAACATAAACACTATTCTCGTCATTCCAAGGCTTTACACACCAATTCTGAGCTCTGTAAACATGAACTCTTAATAATTGAAAGCACAGTCCCGTGAAAACGCCACCCGAAGTACCCGGACTTGTAAACATTACCAGTATTTTCGTCATTTCACAGCTTTCCACTGGAAACCTCCGTGATTGAATTCGACAGTAAATGTAGTTAAAATCTGTTTATGTGTACTTGAAGTGTTTCTTCCACGTTTTTAATCATTTCTGGGAACTCTCATTGTGTATTATCAGTTTTACCAAAATTAGACAGTTTGCTTAGAAGTATTTACTGAAACCGTCACCATTTTAACTGATTCACAAAAAAAAAACGCCAAAGCCAATCCTCCTAAATTGTAAACATAAAAACTATTCTCGTATTTCCAAGGCTTTAGACACGAATTCTGAGCTCTGTAAACAGGAACTCTTAATAATTGAAAGCACAGAACCGTAAAAACGCCACCGGAAGTACCCGAACTTGTAAACATTACCAGTATTTTCGTCATTTCACAGCTTTCCACGGGAAACCTCTGTGATTGAATTCGACAGTAAATGTAGTAAGAATCTATTTACGTGTACTTGAGGTGTTTATTACACGTTCTTAATCATTTCTGGGCACTCTCATTGTGTATTTTAACATTTTTAGCAAAATTAGACATTTTGCATAGAAGTATTTACCGGAACCGTCACCATTTCAACTGATTCACACAAAACACGCCAAAGCCAAACCACCTAAATTGTAAACATAAACACTATTCTCGTCATTCCAAGGCTTTAGACACCAATTCTGAGCTCTGTAAACATGAACTCTTAATAATTGAAAGCACAGAACCGTGAAAACGCCACCGGAAGTACACGGACTTGTAAACATTAAGAGTATTTTTTTCATTCCTCAGCTTTCCCCTGGAAACCTCCGTGATTGAATACGACATTAAATGTAGTAAGAATCTGTTTACGTGTACTTGAAGTGTTTCTTCCATGTTTCTAATCATTTCTGGAAACTATCATTGTGTATTTTAACAGTTTTAGCAAAATGAGGCAGTTTGCTTAGAAGTATTTACTAGAACCTTCACCATTTTAACTGACTAAAAAAAAAAAAAAAAAAAACAAAAAACGCCGAACCCAATCCTCCTTAATTGTAAACATAAACACTATTCTCGTCATGCCAAGGCTTTACACACCAATTCTGAGCTCTGTAAACATGAACTCTTAATAATTGAAAGCACAGTCCCGTGAAAACGCCACCCGAAGTACCCGGACTTGTAAACATTACCAGTATTTTCGTCATTTCACAGCTTTCCACTGGAAACCTCCGTGATTGAATTCGACAGTAAATGTAGTTAAAATCTGTTTATGTGTACTTGAAGTGTTTCTTCCACGTTTTTAATCATTTCTGGGAACTCTCATTGTGTATTATCAGTTTTACCAAAATTAGACAGTTTGCTTAGAAGTATTTACTGAAACCGTCACCATTTTAACTGATTCACAAAAAAAAAACGCCAAAGCCAATCCTCCTAAATTGTAAACATAAAAACTATTCTCGTATTTCCAAGGCTTTAGACACGAATTCTGAGCTCTGTAAACAGGAACTCTTAATAATTGAAAGCACAGAACCGTAAAAACGCCACCGGAAGTACCCGAACTTGTAAACATTACCAGTATTTTCGTCATTTCACAGCTTTCCACGGGAAACCTCTGTGATTGAATTCGACAGTAAATGTAGTAAGAATCTATTTACGTGTACTTGAGGTGTTTATTACACGTTCTTAATCATTTCTGGGCACTGTCATTGTGTATTTTAACATTTTTAGCAAAATTAGACATTTTGCATAGAAGTATTTACCGGAACCGTCACCATTTCAACTGATTCACACAAAACACGCCAAAGCCAAACCTCATAAATTGTAAACATAAACACTATTCTCGCCATTCCAAGGCTTTAGACACCAATTCTGAGCTCTGTAAACATGAACTCTAAATAATTGAAAGCACAGAACCGTGAAAACGCCACCGGAAGTACCCGGACTTCAAAACATTAAGAGTATTTTCGTCATTCCACAGCTTTCCCCTGGAAACCTCCGTAATTGAATACGACATTAAATGTAGTAAGAATCTGTTTACGTGTACTTGAAGTGTTTCTTCCATGTTTTTAATCATTTCTGGAAACTATCATTGTGTATTTTAACAGTTTTAGCAAAATGAGGCAGTTTGCTTAGAAGTATTTACTAGAACCGTCACCATTTTAACTGAATGACAAAAAAAAAACGCCGAACCCAATCCTCCTATATTGTAAACATAAACACTATTTACGTGATTCTAAGGCTTTACACACCAATTCTGAGCTCTGTAAACATGAACTCTTAATAATTGAAAGCACAGTCCCGTGAAAACGCCACCCGAAGTACCCGGTTTTATAAACATTACAAGTATTTTCGTTATTTCACAGCTTTACACGGGAAAACTCTGTAATTGAATTCGACAGTAAATGTAGTAAGAATCTATTTACGTGTACTTGAGGTGTTTATTACACGTTCTTAATCATTTCTGGGAACTCTCATTGTGTATTTTAACAGTTTTACCAAAATTAGGCAGTTTGCTTAGAAGTATTTACTAGAACCGTCACCATTCTAACTGAATCACAAAAAAAAAAACGCCGAACCCAATCCTCCTTAATTGTAAACATAAACACTATTCTCGTCATTCCAAGGCTTTAGACACCTACTCTGAGCTCTGTAAACATGAACTCTTAATAATTGCAAGCACAGTCCCGTGAAAACGCCACCCGAAGTACCCGGATTTATAAACATTACCAGTATTTTCGTCATTTCACAGCTTTACATGGGAAACCTCTGTAATTGAATTCGACAGTAAATGTAGTAAGAATCTATTTATGTGTACTTGAGGTGTTTATTACACGTTCTTAATCATTTCTGGGAACTCTCATTGTGTATTTTAACAGTTTTACCAAAATTAGGCTGTTTGTTTAGAAGTATTTACTAGAACCGTCACCATTTTAACTGACTAAAAAAAAAAAAAAAAAAAAAAAAACGCCGAACCCAATCCTCCTTCATTGTAAACATAAACACTATTCTCGTCATTCCAAGGCTTTACACACCAATTCTGAGCTCGGTAAACAGGAACTCTTAATAATTGAAAGCACAGAACCGAAAAAACGCCACAGGAAGTACCCGGACTTGTAAACATTACCAGTATTTTCGTCATTCCACAGCTTTCCACGGGAAACCTCTGTGATTGAATTCGACAGTACATGTAGTAAGAATCTATTTCCGTGTACTTGAGGTGTTTATTACACGTTCTTAATCATTTCTAGGCACTCTCATTGTGTATTTTAACATTTTTAGCAAAATTAGACATTTTGCATAGAAGTATTTACTGGAACCGTCACCATTTCAACTGATTCACACAAAACACGCCAAAGCCAAACCTCCTAAATTGTAAACATAAACACTATTCTCGCCATTCCAAGGCTTTAGATACCAATTCTGAGCTCTGTAACCATGAACTCTTAATATTTGAAAGCACAGTCCCGTGAAAACGCCACCGGAAGTACCCGGACTTGTAAACATTAAGAGTATTTTCATCGTTCCACAGCTTTCCCCTGGAAACCTCCGTGATTGAATACGACATTAAATGTAGTAAGAATCTGTTTACGTGTACTTGAAGTGTTTCTTCCATGTTTTTAATCATTTCTGGAAACTATCATTGTGTATTTTAACAGTTTTACCAAAATTAGGCAGTTTGCTTAGAAGTATTTACTAGAACCGTCACCATTCTAACTGAATCACAAAAAAAAAAAACGCCGAACCCAATCCTCCTATATTGTAAACGTAAACACTATTCTCGTCATTCCAAGGCTTTAGACACCTACTCTGAGCTCTGTAAACATGAACTCTTAATAATTGAAAGCACAGTCCCGTGAAAACACCACCCGAAGTACCCGGATTTTTAAACATTACCAGTATTTTCGTCATTTCACAGCTTTACACGGGAAACCTCTGTAATTGAATTCGACAGTAAATGTAGTAAGAATCTATTTACGTGTACTTGAAGTGTTTATTACACGTTCTTAATCATTTCTGGGAACTCTCATTGTGTATTTTAACAGTTTTACCAAAATTAGGCAGTTTGCTTAGAAGTATTCACTAGAACCGTCACCATTTTAACTGAATCACACACAAAAACGCCGAACCCAATCCTCCTTAATTGTAAACATAAACACTATTCTCCTCATTCCAAGGCTTTACACACCAATTCTGAGCTCTGTAAACATGAACTCTTAATAATTGAAAGCACAGTCCCGTGAAAACGCCACCTCAAGTACCCGGAGTTGTAAATATTACCAGTATTTTCGTCATTTCATGGCTCTCCACGGGAAACCTCCATGATTGAATTCGACAGTTAATTTAGTAAGAATCTATTTACGTGTACTTGAGGTGTTTATTACACGTTCTTAATCATTTCTGGGAACTCTCATTGTGTATTTTAACAGTTTTACCAAAATTAGGCAGTTTGCTTAGAAGTATTCACTAGAACCGTCACCATTTTAACTGAATCACACACAAAAACGCCGAACCCAATCCTCCTTAATTGTAAACATAAACACTATTCTCGTCATTCCAAGGCTTTACACACCAATTCTGAGCTCTGTAAACATGAACTCTTAATAATTGAAAGCACAGTCCCGTGAAAACGCCACCCGAAGTACCCGGACTTGTAAACATTACCAGTATTTTCGTCATTTCACAGCTTTCCACTGGAAACCTCCGTGATTGAATTCGACAGTAAATGTAGTTAAAATCTGTTTATGTGTACTTGAAGTGTTTCTTCCACGTTTTTAATCATTTCTGGGAACTCTCATTGTGTATTATCAGTATTACCAAAATTAGACAGTTTGCTTAGAAGTATTTACTGAAACCGTCACCATTTTAACTGATTCACAAAAAAAAAAAAACGCCAAAGCCAATCCTCCTAAATTGTAAACATAAAAACTATTCTCGTATTTCCAAGGCTTTAGACACGAATTCTGAGCTCTGTAAACAGGAACTCTTAATAATTGAAAGCACAGAACTGTAAAAACGCCACCGTAAGTACCCGGACTTGTAAACATTACCAGTATTTTCGTCATTCCACAGCTTTCCACGGGAAACCTCTGTGATTGAATTCGACAGTAAATGTAGTAAGAATCTATTTACGTGTACTTGAGGTGTTTATTACACGTTCTTAATCATTTTTGGGCACTCTCATTGTGTATTTTAACATTTTTAGCAAAATTAGACATTTTGCATAGAAGTATTTACCGGAACCGTCACCATTTCAACTGATTCACACAAAACACGCCAAAGCCAAACCTCCTAAATTGTAAACATAAACACTATTCTCGCCATTCCAAGGCTTTAGATACCAATTCTGAGCTCTGTAACCATGAACTCTTAATATTTGAAAGCACAGTCCCGTGAAAACGCCACCGGAAGTACCCGGACTTGTAAACATTAAGAGTATTTTCATCGTTCCACAGCTTTCCCCTGGAAACCTCCGTGATTGAATACGACATTAAATGTAGTAAGAATCTGTTTACGTGTACTTGAAGTGTTTCTTCCATGTTTTTAATCATTTCTGGAAACTATCATTGTGTATTTTAACAGTTTTACCAAAATTAGGCAGTTTGCTTAGAAGTATCTACTAGAACCGTCACCATTCTAACTGAATCACAAAAAAAAAAAAACGCCGAACCCAATCCTCCTATATTGTAAACGTAAACACTATTCTCGTCATTCCAAGGCTTTAGACACCTACTCTGAGCTCTGTAAACATGAACTCTTAATAATTGAAAGCACAGTCCCGTGAAAACACCACCCGAAGTACCCGGATTTTTAAACATTACCAGTATTTTCGTCATTTCACAGCTTTACACGGGAAACCTCTGTAATTGAATTCGACAGTAAATGTAGTAAGAATCTATTTACGTGTACTTTAAGTGTTTATTACACGTTCTTAATCATTTCTGGGAACTCTCATTGTGTATTTTAACAGTTTTACCAAAATTAGGCAGTTTGCTTAGAAGTATTCACTAGAACCGTCACCATTTTAACTGAATCACACACAAAAACGCCGAACCCAATCCTCCTTAATTGTAAACATAAACACTATTCTCCTCATTCCAAGGCTTTACACACCAATTCTGAGCTCTGTAAACATGAACTCTTAATAATTGAAAGCACAGTCCCGTGAAAACGCCACCTCAAGTACCCGGAGTTGTAAATATTACCAGTATTTTCGTCATTTCATGGCTCTCCACGGGAAACCTCCATGATTGAATTCGACAGTTAATTTAGTAAGAATCTATTTACGTGTACTTGAGGTGTTTATTACACGTTCTTAATCATTTCTGGGAACTCTCATTGTGTATTTTAACAGTTTTACCAAAATTAGGCAGTTTGCTTAGAAGTATTCACTAGAACCGTCACCATTTTAACTGAATCACACACAAAAACGCCGAACCCAATCCTCCTTAATTGTAAACATAAACACTATTCTCGTCATTCCAAGGCTTTACACACCAATTCTGAGCTCTGTAAACATGAACTCTTAATAATTGAAAGCACAGTCCCGTGAAAACGCCACCCGAAGTACCCGGACTTGTAAACATTACCAGTATTTTCGTCATTTCACAGCTTTCCACTGGAAACCTCCGTGATTGAATTCGACAGTAAATGTAGTTAAAATCTGTTTATGTGTACTTGAAGTGTTTCTTCCACGTTTTTAATCATTTCTGGGAACTCTCATTGTGTATTATCAGTATTACCAAAATTAGACAGTTTGCTTAGAAGTATTTACTGAAACCGTCACCATTTTAACTGATTCACAAAAAAAAAAAAAAAACGCCAAAGCCAATCCTCCTAAATTGTAAACATAAAAACTATTCTCGTATTTCCAAGGCTTTAGACACGAATTCTGAGCTCTGTAAACAGGAACTCTTAATAATTGAAAGCACAGAACCGTAAAAACGCCACCGTAAGTACCCGGACTTGTAAACATTACCAGTATTTTCGTCATTCCACAGCTTTCCACGGGAAACCTCTGTGATTGAATTCGACAGTAAATGTAGTAAGAATCTATTTACGTGTACTTGAGGTGTTTATTACACGTTCTTAATCATTTCTGGGCACTCTCATTGTGTATTTTAACATTTTTAGCAAAATTAGACATTTTGCATAGAAGTATTTACCGGAACCGTCACCATTTCAACTGATTCACACAAAACACGCCAAAGCCAAACCTCCTAAATTGTAAACATAAACACTATTCTCGTCATTCCAAGGCTTTAGACACCTACTCTGAGCTCTGTAAACATGAACTCTTAATAATTGAAAGCACAGAACCGAGAAAACGCCACCGGAAGTACACGGACTTGTAAACATTAAGAGTATTTTTGTCATTCCTCAGCTTTCCCCTGGAAACCTCCGTGATTGAATACGACATTAAATGTAGTAAGAATCTGTTTACGTGTACTTGAAGTGTTTCTTCCATGTTTCTAATCATTTCTGGAAACTATCATTGTGTATTTTAACAGTTTTAGCAAAATGAGGCAGTTTGCTTAGAAGTATTTACTAGAACCGTCACCATTTTAACTGACTAAAAAAAAAAAAAAAAAAAAAACGCCGAACCCAATCCTCCTTAATTGTAAACATAAACACTATTCTCGTCATTCCAAGGCTTTAGACACCTACTCTGAGATCTGTAAACATGAACTCTTAATAATTGAAAGCACAGTCCCGTGAAAACGCCACCCGAAGTACCCGGATTTATAAACATTACCAGTATGTTCGTCATTTCACAGCTTTACACGGGAAACCTCTGTAATTGAAATCGACAGTAAATGTAGTAAGAATCTATTTACGTGTACTTGAAGTGTTTCTTCCACGTTCTTAATCATTTCTGGGAACTCTCATTGTGTATTTTAACAGTTTTACCAAAATTAGACAGTTTGCTTAGAAGTATTTACTGAAACCGTCACCATTTTAACTGATTCACAAAAAAAAAACGCCAAAGCCAATCCTCCTAAATTGTAAACATAAAAACTATTCTCGTATTTCCAAGGCTTTAGACACGAATTCTGAGCTCTGTAAACAGGAACTCTTAATAATTGAAAGCACAGAACCGTAAAAACGCCACCGGAAGTACCCGGACTTGTAAACATTACCAGTATTTTCGTCATTCCACAGCTTTCCACGGGAAACCTCTGTAATTGAATTCGACAGTTAATTTAGTAAGAATCTATTTACGTGTACTTGAGGTGTTTATTACACGTTCTTAATCATTTCTGGGAACTCTCATTGTGTATTTTAAGAGTTTTACCAAAATTAGGCAGTTTGCTTAGAAGTATTTACTAGAACCGTCACCATTTTAACTGAATCACACACAAAAACGCCGAACCCAATCCTCCTTAATTGTAAACATAAACACTATTCTCGTCATTCCAAGGCTTTACACACCAATTCTGAGCTCTGTAAACATGAACTCTTAATAATTGAAAGCACAGAACCATGAAAACGCCACCGGAAGTACCCGGACTTGTAAACATTACCAGTATTTTCGTCATTCCACACTTTCCACGGGAAACCTCTGTGATTGAATTCGACAGTAAATGTAGTAAGAATCTATTTAGGTGTACTTGAAGTGTTTCTTCCACGTTCTTAATCATTTCTGGGAACTCTCATTGTGTATTTTAACAGTTTTACCAAAATTAGGCAGTTTGCTTAGAAGTATTCACTACAACCGTCACCATTTTAACTGAATCACACACGAAAACGCCGAACCCAATCCTCCTTAATTGTAAACATAAACACTATTCTCGTCATTCCAAGGCTTTACACACCAATTCTGAGCTCTGTAAACATGAACTCTTAATAATTGAAAGCACAGTCCCGTGAAAACGCCACCTCAAGTACCCGGAGTTGTAAATATTACCAGTATTTTCGTCATTTCATGGCTCTCCACGGGAAACCTCCATGATTGAATTCGACAGTTAATTTAGTAAGAATCTATTTACGTGTACTTGAGGTGTTTATTACACGTTCTTAATCATTTCTGGGAACTCTCATTGTGTATTTTAAGAGTTTTACCAAAATTAGGCAGTTTGCTTAGAAGTATTTACTAGAACCATCACCATTTTAACTGAATCACACACAAAAACGCCGAACCCAATCCTCCTTAATTGTAAACATAAACACTATTCTCGTCATTCCAAGGCTTTACACACCAATTCTGAGCTCTGTAAACATGAACTCTTAATAATTGAAAGCACAGTCCCGTGAAAACGCCACCCGAAGTACCCGGACTTGTAAACATTACCAGTATTTTCGTCATTTCACAGCTTTCCACTGGAAACCTCCGTGATTGAATTCGACAGTAAATGTAGTTAAAATCTGTTTATGTGTACTTGAAGTGTTTCTTCCACGTTTTTAATCATTTCTGGGAACTCTCATTGTGTATTATCAGTATTACCAAAATTAGACAGTTTGCTTAGAAGTATTTACTGAAACCGTCACCATTTTAACTGATTCACAAAAAAAAAAAAAAACGCCAAAGCCAATCCTCCTAAATTGTAAACATAAAAACTATTCTCGTATTTCCAAGGCTTTAGACACGAATTCTGAGCTCTGTAAACAGGAACTCTTAATAATTGAAAGCACAGAACCGTAAAAACGCCACCGTAAGTACCCGGACTTGTAAACATTACCAGTATTTTCGTCATTCCACAGCTTTCCACGGGAAACCTCTGTGATTGAATTCGACAGTAAATGTAGTAAGAATCTATTTACGTGTACTTGAGGTGTTTATTACACGTTCTTAATCATTTTTGGGCACTCTCATTGTGTATTTTAACATTTTTAGCAAAATTAGACATTTTGCATAGAAGTATTTACCGGAACCGTCACCATTTCAACTGATTCACACAAAACACGCCAAAGCCAAACCTCCTAAATTGTAAACATAAACACTATTCTCGTCATTCCAAGGCTTTAGACACCTACTCTGAGCTCTGTAAACATGAACTCTTAATAATTGAAAGCACAGAACCGAGAAAACGCCACCGGAAGTACACGGACTTGTAAACATTAAGAGTATTTTTGTCATTCCTCAGCTTTCCCCTGGAAACCTCCGTGATTGAATACGACATTAAATGTAGTAAGAATCTGTTTACGTGTACTTGAAGTGTTTCTTCCATGTTTCTAATCATTTCTGGAAACTATCATTGTGTATTTTAACAGTTTTAGCAAAATGAGGCAGTTTGCTTAGAAGTATTTACTAGAACCGTCACCATTTTAACTGACTAAAAAAAAAAAAAAAAAAAAAACGCCGAACCCAATCCTCCTTAATTGTAAACATAAACACTATTCTCGTCATTCCAAGGCTTTAGACACCTACTCTGAGATCTGTAAACATGAACTCTTAATAATTGAAAGCACAGTCCCGTGAAAACGCCACCCGAAGTACCCGGATTTATAAACATTACCAGTATGTTCGTCATTTCACAGCTTTACACGGGAAACCTCTGTAATTGAAATCGACAGTAAATGTAGTAAGAATCTATTTACGTGTACTTGAAGTGTTTCTTCCACGTTCTTAATCATTTCTGGGAACTCTCATTGTGTATTTTAACAGTTTTACCAAAATTAGACAGTTTGCTTAGAAGTATTTACTGAAACCGTCACCATTTTAACTGATTCACAAAAAAAAAACGCCAAAGCCAATCCTCCTAAATTGTAAACATAAAAACTATTCTCGTATTTCCAAGGCTTTAGACACGAATTCTGAGCTCTGTAAACAGGAACTCTTAATAATTGAAAGCACAGAACCGTAAAAACGCCACCGGAAGTACCCGGACTTGTAAACATTACCAGTATTTTCGTCATTCCACAGCTTTCCACGGGAAACCTCTGTAATTGAATTCGACAGTTAATTTAGTAAGAATCTATTTACGTGTACTTGAGGTGTTTATTACACGTTCTTAATCATTTCTGGGAACTCTCATTGTGTATTTTAAGAGTTTTACCAAAATTAGGCAGTTTGCTTAGAAGTATTTACTAGAACCGTCACCATTTTAACTGAATCACACACAAAAACGCCGAACCCAATCCTCCTTAATTGTAAACATAAACACTATTCTCGTCATTCCAAGGCTTTACACACCAATTCTGAGCTCTGTAAACATGAACTCTTAATAATTGAAAGCACAGAACCATGAAAACGCCACCGGAAGTACCCGGACTTGTAAACATTACCAGTATTTTCGTCATTCCACACTTTCCACGGGAAACCTCTGTGATTGAATTCGACAGTAAATGTAGTAAGAATCTATTTAGGTGTACTTGAAGTGTTTCTTCCACGTTCTTAATCATTTGTGGGAACTCTCATTGTGTATTTTAACAGTTTTACCAAAATTAGGCAGTTTGCTTAGAAGTATTCACTACAACCGTCACCATTTTAACTGAATCACACACGAAAACGCCGAACCCAATCCTCCTTAATTGTAAACATAAACACTATTCTCGTCATTCCAAGGCTTTACACACCAATTCTGAGCTCTGTAAACATGAACTCTTAATAATTGAAAGCACAGTCCCGTGAAAACGCCACCCGAAGTACCCGGAGTTGTAAATATTACCAGTATTTTCGTCATTTCATGGCTTTCCACGGGAAACCTCCATGATTGAATTCGACAGTTAATTTAGTAAGAATCTATTTACGTGTACTTGAGGTGTTTATTACACGTTCTTAATCATTTCTGGGAACTCTCATTGTGTATTTTAACAGTTTTACCAAAATTAGGCAGTTTGCTTAGAAGTATTTACTAGAGCCGTCACCATTTTAACTGAATCACACACAAAAACGCCGAACCCAATCCTCCTTAATTGTAAACATAAACACTATTCTCGTCATTCCAAGGCTTTACACACCAATTCTGAGCTCTGTAAACATGAACTCTTAATAATTGAAAGCACAGTCCCGTGAAAACGCCACCCGAAGTACCCGGACTTGTAAACATTACCAGTATTTTCGTCATTTCACAGCTTTCCACTGGAAACCTCCGTGATTGAATTCGACAGTAAATGTAGTTAAAATCTGTTTATGTGTACTTGAAGTGTTTCTTCCACGTTTTTAATCATTTCTGGGAACTCTCATTGTGTATTATCAGTATTACCAAAATTAGACAGTTTGCTTAGAAGTATTTACTGAAACCGTCACCATTTTAACTGATTCACAAAAAAAAAAAAACGCCAAAGCCAATCCTCCTAAATTGTAAACAAAAAAACTATTCTCGTATTTCCAAGGCTTTAGACACGAATTCTGAGCTCTGTAAACAGGAACTCTTAATAATTGAAAGCACAGAACCGTAAAAACGCCACCAGAAGTACCCGGACTTGTAAACATTACCAGTATTTTCGTCATTCCACAGCTTTCCACGGGAAACCTCTGTAATTGAATTCGACAGTTAATTTAGTAAGAATCTATTTACGTGTACTTGAGGTGTTTATTACACGTTCTTAATCATTTCTGGGAACTCTCATTGTGTATTTTAAGAGTTTTACCAAAATTAGGCAGTTTGCTTAGAAGTATTTACTAGAACCGTCACCATTTTAACTGAATCACACACAAAAACGCCGAACCCAATCCTCCTTAATTGTAAACATAAACACTATTCTCGTCATTCCAAGGCTTTACACACCAATTCTGAGCTCTATAAACATGAACTCTTAATAATTGAAAGCACAGAACCATGAAAACGCCACCGGAAGTACCCGGACTTGTAAACATTACCAGTATTTTCGTCATTCCACACTTTCCACGGGAAACCTCTGTGATTGAATTCGACAGTAAATGTAGTAAGAATCTATTTAGGTGTACTTGAAGTGTTTCTTCCACGTTCTTAATCATTTCTGGGAACTCTCATTGTGTATTTTAACAGTTTTACCAAAATTAGGCAGTTTGCTTAGAAGTATTCACTACAACCGTCACCATTTTAACTGAATCACACACGAAAACGCCGAACCCAATCCTCCTTAATTGTAAACATAAACACTATTCTCGTCATTCCAAGGCTTTACACACCAATTCTGAGCTCTGTAAACATGAACTCTTAATAATTGAAAGCACAGTCCCGTGAAAACGCCACCCGAAGTACCCGGAGTTGTAAATATTACCAGTATTTTCGTCATTTCATGGCTTTCCACGGGAAACCTCCATGATTGAATTCGACAGTTAATTTAGTAAGAATCTATTTACGTGTACTTGAGGTGTTTATTACACGTTCTTAATCATTTCTGGGAACTCTCATTGTGTTTTTTAACAGTTTTACCAAAATTAGGCAGTTTGCTTAGAAGTATTTACTAGAGCCGTCACCATTTTAACTGAATCACACACAAAAACGCCGAACCCAATCCTCCTTAATTGTAAACATAAACACTATTCTCGTCATTCCAAGGCTTTACACACCAATTCTGAGCTCTGTAAACATGAACTCTTAATAATTGAAAGCACAGTCCCGTGAAAACGCCACCCGAAGTACCCGGACTTGTAAACATTACCAGTATTTTCGTCATTTCACAGCTTTCCACTGGAAACCTCCGTGATTGAATTCGACAGTAAATGTAGTTAAAATCTGTTTATGTGTACTTGAAGTGTTTCTTCCACGTTTTTAATCATTTCTGGGAACTCTCATTGTGTATTATCAGTATTACCAAAATTAGACAGTTTGCTTAGAAGTATTTACTGAAACCGTCACCATTTTAACTGATTCACAAAAAAAAAAAAAACGCCAAAGCCAATCCTCCTAAATTGTAAACATAAAAACTATTCTCGTATTTCCAAGGCTTTAGACACGAATTCTGAGCTCTGTAAACAGGAACTCTTAATAATTGAAAGCACAGAACCGTAAAAACGCCACCGGAAGTACCCGGACTTGTAAACATTACCAGTATTTTCGTCATTCCACAGCTTTCCACGGGAAACCTCTGTAATTGAATTCGACAGTTAATTTAGTAAGAATCTATTTACGTGTACTTGAGGTGTTTATTACACGTTCTTAATCATTTCTGGGAACTCTCATTGTGTATTTTAAGAGTTTTACCAAAATTAGGCAGTTTGCTTAGAAGTATTTACTAGAACCGTCACCATTTTAACTGAATCACACACAAAAACGCCGAACCCAATCCTCCTTAATTGTAAACATAAACACTATTCTCGTCATTCCAAGGCTTTACACACCAATTCTGAGCTCTGTAAACATGAACTCTTAATAATTGAAAGCACAGAACCATGAAAACGCCACCGGAAGTACCCGGACTTGTAAACATTACCAGTATTTTCGTCATTCCACACTTTCCACGGGAAACCTCTGTGATTGAATTCGACAGTAAATGTAGTAAGAATCTATTTAGGTGTACTTGAAGTGTTTCTTCCACGTTCTTAATCATTTGTGGGAACTCTCATTGTGTATTTTAACAGTTTTACCAAAATTAGGCAGTTTGCTTAGAAGTATTCACTACAACCGTCACCATTTTAACTGAATCACACACGAAAACGCCGAACCCAATCCTCCTTAATTGTAAACATAAACACTATTCTCGTCATTCCAAGGCTTTACACACCAATTCTGAGCTCTGTAAACATGAACTCTTAATAATTGAAAGCACAGTCCCGTGAAAACGCCACCCGAAGTACCCGGAGTTGTAAATATTACCAGTATTTTCGTCATTTCATGGCTTTCCACGGGAAACCTCCATGATTGAATTCGACAGTTAATTTAGTAAGAATCTATTTACGTGTACTTGAGGTGTTTATTACACGTTCTTAATCATTTCTGGGAACTCTCATTGTGTTTTTTAACAGTTTTACCAAAATTAGGCAGTTTGCTTAGAAGTATTTACTAGAGCCGTCACCATTTTAACGGAATCACACACAAAAACGCCGAACCCAATCCTCCTTAATTGTAAACATAAACACTATTCTCGTCATTCCAAGGCTTTACACACCAATTCTGAGCTCTGTAAACATGAACTCTTAATAATTGAAAGCACAGTCCCGTGAAAACGCCACCTCAAGTACCCGGAGTTGTAAATATTACCAGTATTTTCGTCATTTCATGGCTCTCCACGGGAAACCTCCATGATTGAATTCGACAGTTAATTTAGTAAGAATCTATTTACGTGTACTTGAGGTGTTTATTACACGTTCTTAATCATTTCTGGGAACTCTCATTGTGTATTTTAAGAGTTTTACCAAAATTAGGCAGTTTGCTTAGAAGTATTTACTAGAACCATCACCATTTTAACTGAATCACACACAAAAACGCCGAACCCAATCCTCCTTAATTGTAAACATAAACACTATTCTCGTCATTCCAAGGCTTTACACACCAATTCTGAGCTCTGTAAACATGAACTCTTAATAATTGAAAGCACAGTCCCGTGAAAACGCCACCCGAAGTACCCGGACTTGTAAACATTACCAGTATTTTCGTCATTTCACAGCTTTCCACTGGAAACCTCCGTGATTGAATTCGACAGTAAATGTAGTTAAAATCTGTTTATGTGTACTTGAAGTGTTTCTTCCACGTTTTTAATCATTTCTGGGAACTCTCATTGTGTATTATCAGTATTACCAAAATTAGACAGTTTGCTTAGAAGTATTTACTGAAACCGTCACCATTTTAACTGATTCACAAAAAAAAAAAAACGCCAAAGCCAATCCTCCTAAATTGTAAACATAAAAACTATTCTCGTATTTCCAAGGCTTTAGACACGAATTCTGAGCTCTGTAAACAGGAACTCTTAATAATTGAAAGCACAGAACCGTAAAAACGCCACCGTAAGTACCCGGACTTGTAAACATTACCAGTATTTTCGTCATTCCACAGCTTTCCACGGGAAACCTCTGTGATTGAATTCGACAGTAAATGTAGTAAGAATCTATTTACGTGTACTTGAGGTGTTTATTACACGTTCTTAATCATTTTTGGGCACTCTCATTGTGTATTTTAACATTTTTAGCAAAATTAGACATTTTGCATAGAAGTATTTACCGGAACCGTCACCATTTCAACTGATTCACACAAAACACGCCAAAGCCAAACCTCCTAAATTGTAAACATAAACACTATTCTCGTCATTCCAAGGCTTTAGACACCTACTCTGAGCTCTGTAAACATGAACTCTTAATAATTGAAAGCACAGAACCGAGAAAACGCCACCGGAAGTACACGGACTTGTAAACATTAAGAGTATTTTTGTCATTCCTCAGCTTTCCCCTGGAAACCTCCGTGATTGAATACGACATTAAATGTAGTAAGAATCTGTTTACGTGTACTTGAAGTGTTTCTTCCATGTTTCTAATCATTTCTGGAAACTATCATTGTGTATTTTAACAGTTTTAGCAAAATGAGGCAGTTTGCTTAGAAGTATTTACTAGAACCGTCACCATTTTAACTGACTAAAAAAAAAAAAAAAAAAAAAACGCCGAACCCAATCCTCCTTAATTGTAAACATAAACACTATTCTCGTCATTCCAAGGCTTTAGACACCTACTCTGAGATCTGTAAACATGAACTCTTAATAATTGAAAGCACAGTCCCGTGAAAACGCCACCCGAAGTACCCGGATTTATAAACATTACCAGTATGTTCGTCATTTCACAGCTTTACACGGGAAACCTCTGTAATTGAAATCGACAGTAAATGTAGTAAGAATCTATTTACGTGTACTTGAAGTGTTTCTTCCACGTTCTTAATCATTTCTGGGAACTCTCATTGTGTATTTTAACAGTTTTACCAAAATTAGACAGTTTGCTTAGAAGTATTTACTGAAACCGTCACCATTTTAACTGATTCACAAAAAAAAAACGCCAAAGCCAATCCTCCTAAATTGTAAACATAAAAACTATTCTCGTATTTCCAAGGCTTTAGACACGAATTCTGAGCTCTGTAAACAGGAACTCTTAATAATTGAAAGCACAGAACCGTAAAAACGCCACCGGAAGTACCCGGACTTGTAAACATTACCAGTATTTTCGTCATTCCACAGCTTTCCACGGGAAACCTCTGTAATTGAATTCGACAGTTAATTTAGTAAGAATCTATTTACGTGTACTTGAGGTGTTTATTACACGTTCTTAATCATTTCTGGGAACTCTCATTGTGTATTTTAAGAGTTTTACCAAAATTAGGCAGTTTGCTTAGAAGTATTTACTAGAACCGTCACCATTTTAACTGAATCACACACAAAAACGCCGAACCCAATCCTCCTTAATTGTAAACATAAACACTATTCTCGTCATTCCAAGGCTTTACACACCAATTCTGAGCTCTGTAAACATGAACTCTTAATAATTGAAAGCACAGAACCATGAAAACGCCACCGGAAGTACCCGGACTTGTAAACATTACCAGTATTTTCGTCATTCCACACTTTCCACGGGAAACCTCTGTGATTGAATTCGACAGTAAATGTAGTAAGAATCTATTTAGGTGTACTTGAAGTGTTTCTTCCACGTTCTTAATCATTTGTGGGAACTCTCATTGTGTATTTTAACAGTTTTACCAAAATTAGGCAGTTTGCTTAGAAGTATTCACTACAACCGTCACCATTTTAACTGAATCACACACGAAAACGCCGAACCCAATCCTCCTTAATTGTAAACATAAACACTATTCTCGTCATTCCAAGGCTTTACACACCAATTCTGAGCTCTGTAAACATGAACTCTTAATAATTGAAAGCACAGTCCCGTGAAAACGCCACCCGAAGTACCCGGAGTTGTAAATATTACCAGTATTTTCGTCATTTCATGGCTTTCCACGGGAAACCTCCATGATTGAATTCGACAGTTAATTTAGTAAGAATCTATTTACGTGTACTTGAGGTGTTTATTACACGTTCTTAATCATTTCTGGGAACTCTCATTGTGTATTTTAACAGTTTTACCAAAATTAGGCAGTTTGCTTAGAAGTATTTACTAGAGCCGTCACCATTTTAACTGAATCACACACAAAAACGCCGAACCCAATCCTCCTTAATTGTAAACATAAACACTATTCTCGTCATTCCAAGGCTTTACACACCAATTCTGAGCTCTGTAAACATGAACTCTTAATAATTGAAAGCACAGTCCCGTGAAAACGCCACCCGAAGTACCCGGACTTGTAAACATTACCAGTATTTTCGTCATTTCACAGCTTTCCACTGGAAACCTCCGTGATTGAATTCGACAGTAAATGTAGTTAAAATCTGTTTATGTGTACTTGAAGTGTTTCTTCCACGTTTTTAATCATTTCTGGGAACTCTCATTGTGTATTATCAGTATTACCAAAATTAGACAGTTTGCTTAGAAGTATTTACTGAAACCGTCACCATTTTAACTGATTCACAAAAAAAAAAAAACGCCAAAGCCAATCCTCCTAAATTGTAAACATAAAAACTATTCTCGTATTTCCAAGGCTTTAGACACGAATTCTGAGCTCTGTAAACAGGAACTCTTAATAATTGAAAGCACAGAACCGTAAAAACGCCACCGTAAGTACCCGGACTTGTAAACATTACCAGTATTTTCGTCATTCCACAGCTTTCCACGGGAAACCTCTGTGATTGAATTCGACAGTAAATGTAGTAAGAATCTATTTACGTGTACTTGAGGTGTTTATTACACGTTCTTAATCATTTTTGGGCACTCTCATTGTGTATTTTAACATTTTTAGCAAAATTAGACATTTTGCATAGAAGTATTTACCGGAACCGTCACCATTTCAACTGATTCACACAAAACACGCCAAAGCCAAACCTCCTAAATTGTAAACATAAACACTATTCTCGTCATTCCAAGGCTTTAGACACCTACTCTGAGCTCTGTAAACATGAACTCTTAATAATTGAAAGCACAGAACCGAGAAAACGCCACCGGAAGTACACGGACTTGTAAACATTAAGAGTATTTTTGTCATTCCTCAGCTTTCCCCTGGAAACCTCCGTGATTGAATACGACATTAAATGTAGTAAGAATCTGTTTACGTGTACTTGAAGTGTTTCTTCCATGTTTCTAATCATTTCTGGAAACTATCATTGTGTATTTTAACAGTTTTAGCAAAATGAGGCAGTTTGCTTAGAAGTATTTACTAGAACCGTCACCATTTTAACTGACTAAAAAAAAAAAAAAAAAAAAAAACGCCAAACCCAATCCTCCTTAATTGTAAACATAAACACTATTCTCGTCATTCCAAGGCTTTAGACACCTACTCTGAGATCTGTAAACATGAACTCTTAATAATTGAAAGCACAGTCCCGTGAAAACGCCACCCGAAGTACCCGGATTTATAAACATTACCAGTATGTTCGTCATTTCACAGCTTTACACGGGAAACCTCTGTAATTGAAATCGACAGTAAATGTAGTAAGAATCTATTTACGTGTACTTGAAGTGTTTCTTCCACGTTCTTAATCATTTCTGGGAACTCTCATTGTGTATTTTAACAGTTTTACCAAAATTAGACAGTTTGCTTAGAAGTATTTACTGAAACCGTCACCATTTTAACTGATTCACAAAAAAAAAACGCCAAAGCCAATCCTCCTAAATTGTAAACATAAAAACTATTCTCGTATTTCCAAGGCTTTAGACACGAATTCTGAGCTCTGTAAACAGGAACTCTTAATAATTGAAAGCACAGAACCGTAAAAACGCCACCGGAAGTACCCGGACTTGTAAACATTACCAGTATTTTCGTCATTCCACAGCTTTCCACGGGAAACCTCTGTAATTGAATTCGACAGTTAATTTAGTAAGAATCTATTTACGTGTACTTGAGGTGTTTCTTACACGTTCTTAATCATTTCTGGGAACTCTCATTGTGTATTTTAAGAGTTTTACCAAAATTAGGCAGTTTGCTTAGAAGTATTTACTAGAACCGTCACCATTTTAACTGAATCACACACAAAAACGCCGAACCCAATCCTCCTTAATTGTAAACATAAACACTATTCTCGTCATTCCAAGGCTTTACACACCAATTCTGAGCTCTGTAAACATGAACTCTTAATAATTGAAAGCACAGAACCATGAAAACGCCACCGGAAGTACCCGGACTTGTAAACATTACCAGTATTTTCGTCATTCCACACTTTCCACGGGAAACCTCTGTGATTGAATTCGACAGTAAATGTAGTAAGAATCTATTTAGGTGTACTTGAAGTGTTTCTTCCACGTTCTTAATCATTTGTGGGAACTCTCATTGTGTATTTTAACAGTTTTACCAAAATTAGGCAGTTTGCTTAGAAGTATTCACTACAACCGTCACCATTTTAACTGAATCACACACGAAAACGCCGAACCCAATCCTCCTTAATTGTAAACATAAACACTATTCTCGTCATTCCAAGGCTTTACACACCAATTCTGAGCTCTGTAAACATGAACTCTTAATAATTGAAAGCACAGTCCCGTGAAAACGCCACCCGAAGTACCCGGAGTTGTAAATATTACCAGTATTTTCGTCATTTCATGGCTTTCCACGGGAAACCTCCATGATTGAATTCGACAGTTAATTTAGTAAGAATCTATTTACGTGTACTTGAGGTGTTTATTACACGTTCTTAATCATTTCTGGGAACTCTCATTGTGTATTTTAACAGTTTTACCAAAATTAGGCAGTTTGCTTAGAAGTATTTACTAGAGCCGTCACCATTTTAACTGAATCACACACAAAAACGCCGAACCCAATCCTCCTTAATTGTAAACATAAACACTATTCTCGTCATTCCAAGGCTTTACACACCAATTCTGAGCTCTGTAAACATGAACTCTTAATAATTGAAAGCACAGTCCCGTGAAAACGCCACCCGAAGTACCCGGACTTGTAAACATTACCAGTATTTTCGTCATTTCACAGCTTTCCACTGGAAACCTCCGTGATTGAATTCGACAGTAAATGTAGTTAAAATCTGTTTATGTGTACTTGAAGTGTTTCTTCCACGTTTTTAATCATTTCTGGGAACTCTCATTGTGTATTATCAGTATTACCAAAATTAGACAGTTTGCTTAGAAGTATTTACTGAAACCGTCACCATTTTAACTGATTCACAAAAAAAAAAAAACGCCAAAGCCAATCCTCCTAAATTGTAAACATAAAAACTATTCTCGTATTTCCAAGGCTTTAGACACGAATTCTGAGCTCTGTAAACAGGAACTCTTAATAATTGAAAGCACAGAACCGTAAAAACGCCACCGTAAGTACCCGGACTTGTAAACATTACCAGTATTTTCGTCATTCCACAGCTTTCCACGGGAAACCTCTGTGATTGAATTCGACAGTAAATGTAGTAAGAATCTATTTACGTGTACTTGAGGTGTTTATTACACGTTCTTAATCATTTTTGGGCACTCTCATTGTGTATTTTAACATTTTTAGCAAAATTAGACATTTTGCATAGAAGTATTTACCGGAACCGTCACCATTTCAACTGATTCACACAAAACACGCCAAAGCCAAACCTCCTAAATTGTAAACATAAACACTATTCTCGTCATTCCAAGGCTTTAGACACCTACTCTGAGCTCTGTAAACATGAACTCTTAATAATTGAAAGCACAGAACCGAGAAAACGCCACCGGAAGTACACGGACTTGTAAACATTAAGAGTATTTTTGTCATTCCTCAGCTTTCCCCTGGAAACCTCCGTGATTGAATACGACATTAAATGTAGTAAGAATCTGTTTACGTGTACTTGAAGTGTTTCTTCCATGTTTCTAATCATTTCTGGAAACTATCATTGTGTATTTTAACAGTTTTAGCAAAATGAGGCAGTTTGCTTAGAAGTATTTACTAGAACCGTCACCATTTTAACTGACTAAAAAAAAAAAAAAAAAAAAAACGCCCAACCCAATCCTCCTTAATTGTAAACATAAACACTATTCTCGTCATTCCAAGGCTTTAGACACCTACTCTGAGATCTGTAAACATGAACTCTTAATAATTGAAAGCACAGTCCCGTGAAAACGCCACCCGAAGTACCCGGATTTATAAACATTACCAGTATGTTCGTCATTTCACAGCTTTACACGGGAAACCTCTGTAATTGAAATCGACAGTAAATGTAGTAAGAATCTATTTACGTGTACTTGAAGTGTTTCTTCCACGTTCTTAATCATTTCTGGGAACTCTCATTGTGTATTTTAACAGTTTTACCAAAATTAGACAGTTTGCTTAGAAGTATTTACTGAAACCGTCACCATTTTAACTGATTGACAAAAAAAAAACGCCAAAGCCAATCCTCCTAAATTGTAAACATAAAAACTATTCTCGTATTTCCAAGGCTTTAGACACGAATTCTGAGCTCTGTAAACAGGAACTCTTAATAATTGAAAGCACAGAACCGTAAAAACGCCACCGGAAGTACCCGGACTTGTAAACATTACCAGTATTTTCGTCATTCCACAGCTTTCCACGGGAAACCTCTGTAATTGAATTCGACAGTTAATTTAGTAAGAATCTATTTACGTGTACTTGAGGTGTTTCTTACACGTTCTTAATCATTTCTGGGAACTCTCATTGTGTATTTTAAGAGTTTTACCAAAATTAGGCAGTTTGCTTAGAAGTATTTACTAGAACCGTCACCATTTTAACTGAATCACACACAAAAACGCCGAACCCAATCCTCCTTAATTGTAAACATAAACACTATTCTCGTCATTCCAAGGCTTTACACACCAATTCTGAGCTCTGTAAACATGAACTCTTAATAATTGAAAGCACAGAACCATGAAAACGCCACCGGAAGTACCCGGACTTGTAAACATTACCAGTATTTTCGTCATTCCACACTTTCCACGGGAAACCTCTGTGATTGAATTCGACAGTAAATGTAGTAAGAATCTATTTAGGTGTACTTGAAGTGTTTCTTCCACGTTCTTAATCATTTGTGGGAACTCTCATTGTGTATTTTAACAGTTTTACCAAAATTAGGCAGTTTGCTTAGAAGTATTCACTACAACCGTCACCATTTTAACTGAATCACACACGAAAACGCCGAACCCAATCCTCCTTAATTGTAAACATAAACACTATTCTCGTCATTCCAAGGCTTTACACACCAATTCTGAGCTCTGTAAACATGAACTCTTAATAATTGAAAGCACAGTCCCGTGAAAACGCCACCCGAAGTACCCGGAGTTGTAAATATTACCAGTATTTTCGTCATTTCATGGCTTTCCACGGGAAACCTCCATGATTGAATTCGACAGTTAATTTAGTAAGAATCTATTTACGTGTACTTGAGGTGTTTATTACACGTTCTTAATCATTTCTGGGAACTCTCATTGTGTATTTTAACAGTTTTACCAAAATTAGGCAGTTTGCTTAGAAGTATTTACTAGAGCCGTCACCATTTTAACTGAATCACACACAAAAACGCCGAACCCAATCCTCCTTAATTGTAAACATAAACACTATTCTCGTCATTCCAAGGCTTTACACACCAATTCTGAGCTCTGTAAACATGAACTCTTAATAATTGAAAGCACAGTCCCGTGAAAACGCCACCCGAAGTACCCGGACTTGTAAACATTACCAGTATTTTCGTCATTTCACAGCTTTCCACTGGAAACCTCCGTGATTGAATTCGACAGTAAATGTAGTTAAAATCTGTTTATGTGTACTTGAAGTGTTTCTTCCACGTTTTTAATCATTTCTGGGAACTCTCATTGTGTATTATCAGTATTACCAAAATTAGACAGTTTGCTTAGAAGTATTTACTGAAACCGTCACCATTTTAACTGATTCACAAAAAAAAAAAAACGCCAAAGCCAATCCTCCTAAATTGTAAACATAAAAACTATTCTCGTATTTCCAAGGCTTTAGACACGAATTCTGAGCTCTGTAAACAGGAACTCTTAATAATTGAAAGCACAGAACCGTAAAAACGCCACCGTAAGTACCCGGACTTGTAAACATTACCAGTATTTTCGTCATTCCACAGCTTTCCACGGGAAACCTCTGTGATTGAATTCGACAGTAAATGTAGTAAGAATCTATTTACGTGTACTTGAGGTGTTTATTACACGTTCTTAATCATTTTTGGGCACTCTCATTGTGTATTTTAACATTTTTAGCAAAATTAGACATTTTGCATAGAAGTATTTACCGGAACCGTCACCATTTCAACTGATTCACACAAAACACGCCAAAGCCAAACCTCCTAAATTGTAAACATAAACACTATTCTCGTCATTCCAAGGCTTTAGACACCTACTCTGAGCTCTGTAAA
Source organism: Myotis daubentonii (assembly GCF_963259705.1). NCBI lineage: Eukaryota > Metazoa > Chordata > Mammalia > Chiroptera > Vespertilionidae > Myotis > Myotis daubentonii. The sequence goes on along the minus strand of NW_026775476.1, from coordinate 507,998 downwards.
CATGAACTCTTAATAATTGAAAGCACAGAACCGAGAAAACGCCACCGGAAGTACACGGACTTGTAAACATTAAGAGTATTTTTGTCATTCCTCAGCTTTCCCCTGGAAACCTCCGTGATTGAATACGACATTAAATGTAGTAAGAATCTGTTTACGTGTACTTGAAGTGTTTCTTCCATGTTTCTAATCATTTCTGGAAACTATCATTGTGTATTTTAACAGTTTTAGCAAAATGAGGCAGTTTGCTTAGAAGTATTTACTAGAACCGTCACCATTTTAACTGACTAAAAAAAAAAACAAAAAAAAAAACGCCGAACCCAATCCTCCTTAATTGTAAACATAAACACTATTCTCGTCATTCCAAGGCTTTAGACACCTACTCTGAGATCTGTAAACATGAACTCTTAATAATTGAAAGCACAGTCCCGTGAAAACGCCACCCGAAGTACCCGGATTTATAAACATTACCAGTATGTTCGTCATTTCACAGCTTTACACGGGAAACCTCTGTAATTGAAATCGACAGTAAATGTAGTAAGAATCTATTTACGTGTACTTGAAGTGTTTCTTCCACGTTCTTAATCATTTCTGGGAACTCTCATTGTGTATTTTAACAGTTTTACCAAAATTAGACAGTTTGCTTAGAAGTATTTACTGAAACCGTCACCATTTTAACTGATTCACAAAAAAAAAACGCCAAAGCCAATCCTCCTAAATTGTAAACATAAAAACTATTCTCGTATTTCCAAGGCTTTAGACACGAATTCTGAGCTCTGTAAACAGGAACTCTTAATAATTGAAAGCACAGAACCGTAAAAACGCCACCGGAAGTACCCGGACTTGTAAACATTACCAGTATTTTCGTCATTCCACAGCTTTCCACGGGAAACCTCTGTAATTGAATTCGACAGTTAATTTAGTAAGAATCTATTTACGTGTACTTGAGGTGTTTCTTACACGTTCTTAATCATTTCTGGGAACTCTCATTGTGTATTTTAAGAGTTTTACCAAAATTAGGCAGTTTGCTTAGAAGTATTTACTAGAACCGTCACCATTTTAACTGAATCACACACAAAAACGCCGAACCCAATCCTCCTTAATTGTAAACATAAACACTATTCTCGTCATTCCAAGGCTTTACACACCAATTCTGAGCTCTGTAAACATGAACTCTTAATAATTGAAAGCACAGAACCATGAAAACGCCACCGGAAGTACCCGGACTTGTAAACATTACCAGTATTTTCGTCATTCCACACTTTCCACGGGAAACCTCTGTGATTGAATTCGACAGTAAATGTAGTAAGAATCTATTTAGGTGTACTTGAAGTGTTTCTTCCACGTTCTTAATCATTTGTGGGAACTCTCATTGTGTATTTTAACAGTTTTACCAAAATTAGGCAGTTTGCTTAGAAGTATTCACTACAACCGTCACCATTTTAACTGAATCACACACGAAAACGCCGAACCCAATCCTCCTTAATTGTAAACATAAACACTATTCTCGTCATTCCAAGGCTTTACACACCAATTCTGAGCTCTGTAAACATGAACTCTTAATAATTGAAAGCACAGTCCCGTGAAAACGCCACCCGAAGTACCCGGAGTTGTAAATATTACCAGTATTTTCGTCATTTCATGGCTTTCCACGGGAAACCTCCATGATTGAATTCGACAGTTAATTTAGTAAGAATCTATTTACGTGTACTTGAGGTGTTTATTACACGTTCTTAATCATTTCTGGGAACTCTCATTGTGTATTTTAACAGTTTTACCAAAATTAGGCAGTTTGCTTAGAAGTATTTACTAGAGCCGTCACCATTTTAACTGAATCACACACAAAAACGCCGAACCCAATCCTCCTTAATTGTAAACATAAACACTATTCTCGTCATTCCAAGGCTTTACACACCAATTCTGAGCTCTGTAAACATGAACTCTTAATAATTGAAAGCACAGTCCTGTGAAATCGCCACCGGAAGTACCCGTATTTGTAAACATTACCAGTATTTTCGTCATTTCACAGCTTTCCACTGGAAACCTCCGTGATTGAATTCGACAGTAAATGTAGTTAAAATCTGTTTACGTGTACTTGAAGTGTTTCTTCCACGTTTTTAATCATTTCTGGGAACTCTCATTGTGTATTTTATCAGTTTTACCAAAATTAGACAGTTTGCTTAGAAGTATTTACTGAAACCGTCACCATTTTAACTGATTCACATAAAAAAAGGCCGAACCCAATCCTCCTATATTGTAAACATAAACACTATTCTCGTCATTCCAAGGCTTTACACACCAATTCTGAGCTCTGTAAACATGAACTCTTAATAATTGAAAGCACAGTCCCGTGAAAACGCCACCCGAAGTACCCGGATTTTTAAACATTACCAGTATTTTCGTCATTTCACAGCTTTACACGGGAAACCTCTGTAATTGAATTCGACAGTAAATGTAGTAAGAATCTATTTACGTGTACTTGAAGTGTTTCTTCCACGTTCTTAATCATTTCTGGGAACTCTCATTGTGTATTTTAACAGTTTTACCAAAATAAGGCAGTTTGCTTTGAAGTATTCACTAGAACCGTCACCATTTTAACTGAATCACACACAAAAACGCCGAACCCAATCCTCCTTAATTGTAAACATAAACACTATTCTCGTCATTCCAAGGCTTTACACACCAATTCTGAGCTCTGTAAACATGAACTCTTAATAATTGAAAGCACAGTCCCGTGAAAACGCCACCCGAAGTACCCGGAGTTGTAAATATTACCAGTATTTTCGTCATTTCATGGCTTTCCACGGGAAACCTCCATGATTGAATTCGACAGTTAATTTAGTAAGAATCTATTTACGTGTACTTGAGGTGTTTATTACACGTTCTTAATCATTTCTGGGAACTCTCATTGTGTATTTTAAGAGTTTTAGCAAAATTAGGCAGTTTGCTTAGAAGTATTTACTGGAACCATCACCATTTTAACTGAATCACACAGAAAAACGCCGAACCCAATCCTCCTTAATTGTAAACATAAACACTATTCTCGTCATTCCAAGGCTTTACACACCAATTCTGAGCTCTGTAAACATGAACTCTTAATAATTGAAAGCACAGTCCCGTGAAAACGCCACCCGAAGTACCCGGACTTGTAAACATTACCAGTATTTTCGTCATTTCACAGCTTTCCCCTGGAAACCTCCGTGATTGAATTCGACAGTAAATGTAGTTAAAATCTGTTTATGTGTACTTGAAGTGTTTCTTCCACGTTTTTAATCATTTCTGGGAACTCTCATTGTGTATTATCAGTTTTACCAAAATTAGACAGTTTGCTTAGAAGTATTTACTGAAACCGTCACCATTTTAACTGATTCACAAAAAAAACACGCCAAAGCCAATCCTCCTAAATTGTAAACATAAAAACTATTCTCGTATTTCCAAGGCTTTAGACACGAATTCTGAGCTCTGTAAACAGGAACTCTTAATAATTGAAAGCACAGAACCGTAAAAACGCCACCGGAAGTACCCGGACTTGTAAACATTACCAGTATTTTCGTCATTCCACAGCTTTCCACGGGAAACCTCTGTGATTGAATTCGACAGTAAATGTAGTAAGAATCTATTTACGTGTACTTGAGGTGTTTATTACACGTTCTTAATCATTTTTGGGCACTCTCATTGTGTATTTTAACATTTTTAGCAAAATTAGACATTTTGCATAGAAGTATTTACCGGAACCGTCACCATTTCAACTGATTCACACAAAACACGCCAAAGCCAAACCTCCTAAATTGTAAACATAAACACTATTCTCGTCATTCCAAGGCTTTAGACACCTACTCTGAGCTCTGTAAACATGAACTCTTAATAATTGAAAGCAAAGTCCCGTGAAAACGCCACCCGAAGTACCCGGATTTATAAACATTACCAGTATTTTCGTCATTTCACAGCTTTACACGGGAAACCTCTGTAATTGAATTCGACAGTAAATGTAGTAAGAATCTATTTACGTGTACTTGAAGTGTTTCTTCCACGTTCTTAATCATTTCTGGGAACTCTCATTGTGTATTTTAACAGTTTTACCAAAATTAGGCAGTTTGCTTAGAAGTATTCACTACAACCGTCACCATTTTAACTGTATCACACACGAAAACGCCGAACCCAATCCTCCTTAATTGTAAACATAAACAGTATTCTCGTCATTCCAAGGCTTTACACACCAATTCTGAGCTCTGTAAACATGAACTCTTAATAATTGAAAGCACAGTCCCGTGAAAACGCCACCCGAAGTACCCGGAGTTGTAAATATTACCAGTATTTTCGTCATTTCATGGCTTTCCACGGGAAACCTCCATGATTGAATTCGACAGTTAATTTAGTAAGAATCTATTTACGTGTACTTGAGGTGTTTATTACACGTTCTTAATCATTTCTGGGAACTCGCATTGTGTATTTTAACAGTTTTACCAAAATTAGGCAGTTTGCTTAGAAGTATTTACTAGAGCCGTCACCATTTTAACTGAATCACACACAAAAACGCCGAACCCAATCCTCCTTAATTGTAAACATAAACACTATTCTCGTCATTCCAAGGCTTTACACACCAATTCTGAGCTCTGTAAACATGAACTCTTAATAATTGAAAGCAAAGTCCCGTGAAAACGCCACCCGAAGTACCCGGATTTATAAACATTACCAGTATTTTCGTCATTTCACAGCTTTACACGGGAAACCTCTGTAATTGAATTCGACAGTAAATGTAGTTAAAATCTGTTTACGTGTACTTGAAGTGTTTCTTCCACGTTTTTAATCATTTCTGGGAACTCTCATTGTGTATTTTATCAGTTTTACCAAAATTAGACAGTTTGCTTAGAAGTATTTATTGAAACCGTCACCATTTTAACTGATTCACATAAAAAAAGGCCGAACCCAATCCTCCTATATTGTAAACATAAACACTATTCTCGTCATTCCAAGGCTTTACACACCAATTCTGAGCTCTGTAAACATGAACTCTTAATAATTGAAAGCACAGTCCCGTGAAAACGCCACCCGAAGTACCCGGAGTTGTAAATATTACCAGTATTTTCGTCATTTCATGGCTTTCCACGGGAAACCTCCATGATTGAATTCGACAGTTAATTTAGTAAGAATCTATTTACGTGTACTTGAGGTGTTTATTACACGTTCTTAATCATTTCTGGGAACTCTCATTGTGTATTTTAAGAGTTTTACGAATATTAGGCAGTTTGCTTAGAAGTATTTACTAGAACCATCACCATTTTAACTGAATCACACACAAAAACGCCGAACCCAGTCCTCCTTAATTGTAAACATAAACACTATTCTCGTCATTCCAAGGCTTTACACACCAATTCTGAGCTCTGTAAACATGAACTCTTAATAATTGAAAGCACAGTCCCGTGAAAACGCCACCCGAAGTACCCGGACTTGTAAACATTACCAGTATTTTCGTCATTCCACAGCTTTCCACGGGAAACCTCTGTGATTGAATTCGACAGTAAATGTAGTAAGAATCTATTTACGTGTACTGGAAGTGTTTCTTCCACGTTTTTAATCATTTCTGGGAACTCTCATTGTGTATTATCAGTATTACCAAAATTAGACAGTTTGCTTAGAAGTATTTACTGAAACCGTCACCATTTTAACTGATTCACAAAAAAAAAAAAACGCCAAAGCCAATCCTCCTAAATTGTAAACATAAAAACTATTCTCGTATTTCCAAGGCTTTAGACACGAATTCTGAGCTCTGTAAACAGGAACTCTTAATAATTGAAAGCACAGAACCGTAAAAACGCCACCGGAAGTACCCGGACTTGTAAACATTACCAGTATTTTCGTCATTCCACAGCTTTCCACGGGAAACCTCTGTGATTGAATTCGACAGTAAATGTAGTAAGAATCTATTTACGTGTACTTGAGGTGTTTATTACACGTTCTTAATCATTTTTGGGCACTCTCATTGTGTATTTTAACATTTTTAGCAAAATTAGACATTTTGCATAGAAGTATTTACCGGAACCGTCACCATTTCAACTGATTCACACAAAACACGCCAAAGCCAAACCTCCTAAATTGTAAACATAAACACTATTCTCGTCATTCCAAGGCTTTAGACACCTACTCTGGCTCTGTAAACATGAACTCTTAATAATTGAAAGCACAGAACTGAGAAAACGCCACCGGAAGTACACGGACTTGTAAACATTAAGAGTATTTTTGTCATTCCTCAGCTTTCCCCTGGAAACCTCCGTGATTGAATACGACATTAAATGTAGTAAGAATCTGTTTACGTGTACTTGAAGTGTTTCTTCCATGTTTCTAATCATTTCTGGAAACTATCATTGTGTATTTTAACAGTTTTAGCAAAATGAGGCAGTTTGCTTAGAAGTATTTACTAGAACCGTCACCATTTTAACTGACTAAAAAAAAAAAAAAAAAAAAACGCCGAACCCAATCCTCCTTAATTGTAAACATAAACACTATTCTCGTCATTCCAAGGCTTTAGACACCTACTCTGAGATCTGTAAACATGAACTCTTAATAATTGAAAGCACAGTCCCGTGAAAACGCCACCCGAAGTACCCGGATTTATAAACATTACCAGTATGTTCGTCATTTCACAGCTTTACACGGGAAACCTCTGTAATTGAAATCGACAGTAAATGTAGTAAGAATCTATTTACGTGTACTTGAAGTGTTTCTTCCACGTTCTTAATCATTTCTGGGAACTCTCATTGTGTATTTTAACAGTTTTACCAAAATTAGGCAGTTTGCTTAGAAGTATTCACTAGAACCGTCACCATTTTAACTGAATCACACACAAAAACGCCGAACCCAATCCTCCTTAATTGTAAACATAAACACTATTCTCGTCATTCCAAGGCTTTACACACCAATTCTGAGCTCTGTAAACATGAGCTCTTAATAATTGAAAGCACAGTCCCGTGAAAACGCCACCTCAAGTACCCGGAGTTGTAAATACTACCAGTATTTTCGTCATTTCATGGCTCTCCACGGGAAACCTCCATGATTGAATTCGACAGTTAATTTAGTAAGAATCTATTTACGTGTACTTGAGGTGTTTATTACACGTTCTTAATCATTTCTGGGAACTCTCATTGTGTATTTTAAGAGTTTTACCAAAATTAGGCAGTTTGCTTAGAAGTATTTACTAGAGCCGTCACCATTTTAACTGAATCACACACAAAAACGCCGAACCCAATCCTCCTTAATTGTAAACATAAACACTATTCTCGTCATTCCAAGGCTTTACACACCAATTCTGAGCTCTGTAAACATGAACTCTTAATAATTGAAAGCACAGTCCCGTGAAATCGCCACCGGAAGTACCCGTATTTGTAAACATTACCAGTATTTTCGTCATTTCACAGCTTTCCACTGGAAACCTCCGTGATTGAATTCGACAGTAAATGTAGTTAAAATCTGTTTACGTGTACTTGAAGTGTTTCTTCCACGTTTTTAATCATTTCTGGGAACTCTCATTGTGTATTTTATCAGTTTTACCAAAATTAGACAGTTTGCTTAGAAGTATTTATTGAAACCGTCACCATTTTAACTGATTCACATAAAAAAAGGCCGAACCCAATCCTCCTATATTGTAAACATAAACACTATTCTCGTCATTCCAAGGCTTTACACACCAATTCTGAGCTCTGTAAACATGAACTCTTAATAATTGAAAGCACAGTCCCGTGAAAACGCCACCCGAAGTACCCGGACTTGTAAACATTACCAGTATTTTCGTCATTTCATGGCTTTCCACGGGAAACCTCCATGATTGAATTCGACAGTTAATTTAGTAAGAATCTATTTACGTGTACTTGAGGTGTTTATTACACGTTCTTAATCATTTCTGGGAACTCTCATTGTGTATTTTAAGAGTTTTACGAAAATTAGGCAGTTTGCTTAGAAGTATTTACTAGAACCATCACCATTTTAACTGAATCACACAAAAAAACGCCGAACCCAGTCCTCCTTAATTGTAAACATAAACACTATTCTCGTCATTCCAAGGCTTTACACACCAATTCTGAGCTCTGTAAACATGAACTCTTAATAATTGAAAGCACAGTCCCGTGAAAACGCCACCCGAAGTACCCGGACTTGTAAACATTACCAGTATTTTCGTCATTTCACAGCTTTCCACTGGAAACCTCCGTGATTGAATTCGACAGTAAATGTAGTTAAAATCTGTTTATGTGTACTGGAATTGTTTCTTCCACGGTTTTAATCATTTCTGGGAACTCTCATTGTGTATTATCAGTATTACCAAAATTAGACAGTTTGCTTAGAAGTATTTACTGAAACCGTCACCATTTTAACTGATTCACAAAAAAAAAAAAACGCCAAAGCCAATCCTCCTAAATTGTAAACATAAAAACTATTCTCGTATTTCCAAGGCTTTAGACACGAATTCTGAGCTCTGTAAACAGGAACTCTTAATAATTGAAAGCACAGAACCGTAAAAACGCCACCGGAAGTACCCGGACTTGTAAACATTACCAGTATTTTCGTCATTCCACAGCTTTCCACGGGAAACCTCTGTGATTGAATTCGACAGTAAATGTAGTAAGAATCTATTTACGTGTACTTGAGGTGTTTATTACACGTTCTTAATCATTTTTGGGCACTCTCATTGTGTATTTTAACATTTTTAGCAAAATTAGACATTTTGCATAGAAGTATTTACCGGAACCGTCACCATTTCAACTGATTCACACAAAACACGCCAAAGCCAAATCTCCTAAATTGTAAACATAAACACTATTCTCGTCATTCCAAGGCTTTAGAAACCTACTCTGAGCTCTGTAAACATGAACTCTTAATAATTGAAAGCACAGAACCGAGAAAACGCCACCGGAAGTACACGGACTTGTAAACATTAAGAGTATTTTTGTCATTCCTCAGCTTTCCCCTGGAAACCTCCGTGATTGAATACGACATTAAATGTAGTAAGAATCTGTTTACGTGTACTTGAAGTGTTTCTTCCATGTTTCTAATCATTTCTGGAAACTATCATTGTGTATTTTAACAGTTTTAGCAAAATGAGGCAGTTTGCTTAGAAGTATTTACTAGAACCGTCACCATTTTAACTGACTAAAAAAAAAAAAAAAAAAAAACGCCGAACCCAATCCTCCTTAATTGTAAACATAAACACTATTCTCGTCATTCCAAGGCTTTAGACACCTACTCTGAGATCTGTAAACATGAACTCTTAATAATTGAAAGCACAGTCCCGTGAAAACGCCACCCGAAGTACCCGGATTTATAAACATTACCAGTATGTTCGTCATTTCACAGCTTTACACGGGAAACCTCTGTAATTGAAATCGACAGTAAATGTAGTAAGAATCTATTTACGTGTACTTGAAGTGTTTCTTCCACGTTCTTAATCATTTCTGGGAACTCTCATTGTGTATTTTAACAGTTTTACCAAAATTAGGCAGTTTGCTTAGAAGTATTCACTAGAACCGTCACCATTTTAACTGAATCACACACAAAAACGCCGAACCCAATCCTCCTTAATTGTAAACATAAACACTATTCTCGTCATTCCAAGGCTTTACACACCAATTCTGAGCTCTGTAAACATGAACTCTTAATAATTGAAAGCACAGTCCCGTGAAAACGCCACCTCAAGTACCCGGAGTTGTAAATATTACCAGTATTTTCGTCATTTCATGGCTCTCCACGGGAAACCTCCATGATTGAATTCGACAGTTAATTTAGTAACAATCTATTTACGTGTACTTGAGGTGTTTATTACACGTTCTTAATCATTTCTGGGAACTCTCATTGTGTATTTTAAGAGTTTTACCAAAATTAGGCAGTTTGCTTAGAAGTATTTACTAGAACCATCACCATTTTAACTGAATCACACACAAAAACGCCGAACCCAATCCTCCTTAATTGTAAACATAAACACTATTCTCGTCATTCCAAGGCTTTACACACCAATTCTGAGCTCTGTAAACATGAACTCTTAATAATTGAAAGCACAGTCCCGTGAAAACGCCACCCGAAGTACCCGGACTTGTAAACATTACCAGTATTTTCGTCATTTCACAGCTTTCCACTGGAAACCTCCGTGATTGAATTCGACAGTAAATGTAGTTAAAATCTGTTTATGTGTACTTGAAGTGTTTCTTCCACGTTTTTAATCATTTCTGGGAACTCTCATTGTGTATTATCAGTTTTACCAAAATTAGACAGTTTGCTTAGAAGTATTTACTGAAACCGTCACCATTTTAACTGATTCACAAAAAAAACACGCCAAAGCCAATCCTCCTAAATTGTAAACATAAAAACTATTCTCGTATTTCCAAGGCTTTAGACACGAATTCTGAGCTCTGTAAACAGGAACTCTTAATAATTGAAAGCACAGAACCGTAAAAACGCCACCGGAAGTACCCGGACTTGTAAACATTACCAGTATTTTCGTCATTCCACAGCTTTCCACGGGAAACCTCTGTGATTGAATTCGACAGTAAATGTAGTAAGAATCTATTTACGTGTACTTGAGGTGTTTATTACACGTTCTTAATCATTTTTGGGCACTCTCATTGTGTATTTTAACATTTTTAGCAAAATTAGACATTTTGCATAGAAGTATTTACCGGAACCGTCACCATTTCAACTGATTCACACAAAACACGCCAAAGCCAAACCTCCTAAATTGTAAACATAAACACTATTCTCGTCATTCCAAGGCTTTAGACACCTACTCTGAGCTCTGTAAACATGAACTCTTAATAATTGAAAGCAAAGTCCCGTGAAAACGCCACCCGAAGTACCCGGATTTATAAACATTACCAGTATTTTCGTCATTTCACAGCTTTACACGGGAAACCTCTGTAATTGAATTCGACAGTAAATGTAGTAAGAATCTATTTACGTGTACTTGAAGTGTTTCTTCCACGTTCTTAATCATTTCTGGGAACTCTCATTGTGTATTTTAACAGTTTTACCAAAATTAGGCAGTTTGCTTAGAAGTATTCACTACAACCGTCACCATTTTAACTGAATCACACACGAAAACGCCGAACCCAATCCTCCTTAATTGTAAACATAAACAGTATTCTCGTCATTCCAAGGCTTTACACACCAATTCTGAGCTCTGTAAACATGAACTCTTAATAATTGAAAGCACAGTCCCGTGAAAACGCCACCGGAAGTACACGGACTTGTAAACATTAAGAGTATTTTTGTCATTCCTCAGCTTTCCCCTGGAAACCTCCGTGATTGAATACGACATTAAATGTAGTAAGAATCTGTTTACGTGTACTTGAAGTGTTTCTTCCATGTTTCTAATCATTTCTGGAAACTATCATTGTGTATTTTAACAGTTTTAGCAAAATGAGGCAGTTTGCTTAGAAGTATTTACTAGAACCGTCACCATTTTAACTGACTAAAAAAAAAAAAAAAAAAAAACGCCGAACCCAATCCTCCTTAATTGTAAACATAAACACTATTCTCGTCATTCCAAGGCTTTAGACACCTACTCTGAGATCTGTAAACATGAACTCTTAATAATTGAAAGCACAGTCCCGTGAAAACGCCACCCGAAGTACCCGGATTTATAAACATTACCAGTATGTTCGTCATTTCACAGCTTTACACGGGAAACCTCTGTAATTGAAATCGACAGTAAATGTAGTAAGAATCTATTTACGTGTACTTGAAGTGTTTCTTCCACGTTCTTAATCATTTCTGGGAACTCTCATTGTGTATTTTAACAGTTTTACCAAAATTAGGCAGTTTGCTTAGAAGTATTCACTAGAACCGTCACCATTTTAACTGAATCACACACAAAAACGCCGAACCCAATCCTCCTTAATTGTAAACATAAACACTATTCTCGTCATTCCAAGGCTTTACACACCAATTCTGAGCTCTGTAAACATGAGCTCTTAATAATTGAAAGCACAGTCCCGTGAAAACGCCACCTCAAGTACCCGGAGTTGTAAATACTACCAGTATTTTCGTCATTTCATGGCTCTCCACGGGAAACCTCCATGATTGAATTCGACAGTTAATTTAGTAAGAATCTATTTACGTGTACTTGAGGTGTTTATTACACGTTCTTAATCATTTCTGGGAACTCTCATTGTGTATTTTAAGAGTTTTACCAAAATTAGGCAGTTTGCTTAGAAGTATTTACTAGAGCCGTCACCATTTTAACTGAATCACACACAAAAACGCCGAACCCAATCCTCCTTAATTGTAAACATAAACACTATTCTCGTCATTCCAAGGCTTTACACACCAATTCTGAGCTCTGTAAACATGAACTCTTAATAATTGAAAGCACAGTCCCGTGAAATCGCCACCGGAAGTACCCGTATTTGTAAACATTACCAGTATTTTCGTCATTTCACAGCTTTCCACTGGAAACCTCCGTGATTGAATTCGACAGTAAATGTAGTTAAAATCTGTTTACGTGTACTTGAAGTGTTTCTTCCACGTTTTTAATCATTTCTGGGAACTCTCATTGTGTATTTTATCAGTTTTACCAAAATTAGACAGTTTGCTTAGAAGTATTTATTGAAACCGTCACCATTTTAACTGATTCACATAAAAAAAGGCCGAACCCAATCCTCCTATATTGTAAACATAAACACTATTCTCGTCATTCCAAGGCTTTACACACCAATTCTGAGCTCTGTAAACATGAACTCTTAATAATTGAAAGCACAGTCCCGTGAAAACGCCACCCGAAGTACCCGGAGTTGTAAATATTACCAGTATTTTCGTCATTTCATGGCTTTCCACGGGAAACCTCCATGATTGAATTCGACAGTTAATTTAGTAAGAATCTATTTACGTGTACTTGAGGTGTTTATTACACGTTCTTAATCATTTCTGGGAACTCTCATTGTGTATTTTAAGAGTTTTACGAAAATTAGGCAGTTTGCTTAGAAGTATTTACTAGAACCATCACCATTTTAACTGAATCACACAAAAAAACGCCGAACCCAGTCCTCCTTAATTGTAAACATAAACACTATTCTCGTCATTCCAAGGCTTTACACACCAATTCTGAGCTCTGTAAACATGAACTCTTAATAATTGAAAGCACAGTCCCGTGAAAACGCCACCCGAAGTACCCGGACTTGTAAACATTACCAGTATTTTCGTCATTTCACAGCTTTCCACTGGAAACCTCCGTGATTGAATTCGACAGTAAATGTAGTTAAAATCTGTTTATGTGTACTGGAATTGTTTCTTCCACGGTTTTAATCATTTCTGGGAACTCTCATTGTGTATTATCAGTATTACCAAAATTAGACAGTTTGCTTAGAAGTATTTACTGAAACCGTCACCATTTTAACTGATTCACAAAAAAAAAAAAACGCCAAAGCCAATCCTCCTAAATTGTAAACATAAAAACTATTCTCGTATTTCCAAGGCTTTAGACACGAATTCTGAGCTCTGTAAACAGGAACTCTTAATAATTGAAAGCACAGAACCGTAAAAACGCCACCGGAAGTACCCGGACTTGTAAACATTACCAGTATTTTCGTCATTCCACAGCTTTCCACGGGAAACCTCTGTGATTGAATTCGACAGTAAATGTAGTAAGAATCTATTTACGTGTACTTGAGGTGTTTATTACACGTTCTTAATCATTTTTGGGCACTCTCATTGTGTATTTTAACATTTTTAGCAAAATTAGACATTTTGCATAGAAGTATTTACCGGAACCGTCACCATTTCAACTGATTCACACAAAACACGCCAAAGCCAAATCTCCTAAATTGTAAACATAAACACTATTCTCGTCATTCCAAGGCTTTAGAAACCTACTCTGAGCTCTGTAAACATGAACTCTTAATAATTGAAAGCACAGAACCGAGAAAACGCCACCGGAAGTACACGGACTTGTAAACATTAAGAGTATTTTTGTCATTCCTCAGCTTTCCCCTGGAAACCTCCGTGATTGAATACGACATTAAATGTAGTAAGAATCTGTTTACGTGTACTTGAAGTGTTTCTTCCATGTTTCTAATCATTTCTGGAAACTATCATTGTGTATTTTAACAGTTTTAGCAAAATGAGGCAGTTTGCTTAGAAGTATTTACTAGAACCGTCACCATTTTAACTGACTAAAAAAAAAAAAAAAAAAAAACGCCGAACCCAATCCTCCTTAATTGTAAACATAAACACTATTCTCGTCATTCCAAGGCTTTAGACACCTACTCTGAGATCTGTAAACATGAACTCTTAATAATTGAAAGCACAGTCCCGTGAAAACGCCACCCGAAGTACCCGGATTTATAAACATTACCAGTATGTTCGTCATTTCACAGCTTTACACGGGAAACCTCTGTAATTGAAATCGACAGTAAATGTAGTAAGAATCTATTTACGTGTACTTGAAGTGTTTCTTCCACGTTCTTAATCATTTCTGGGAACTCTCATTGTGTATTTTAACAGTTTTACCAAAATTAGGCAGTTTGCTTAGAAGTATTCACTAGAACCGTCACCATTTTAACTGAATCACACACAAAAACGCCGAACCCAATCCTCCTTAATTGTAAACATAAACACTATTCTCGTCATTCCAAGGCTTTACACACCAATTCTGAGCTCTGTAAACATGAACTCTTAATAATTGAAAGCACAGTCCCGTGAAAACGCCACCTCAAGTACCCGGAGTTGTAAATATTACCAGTATTTTCGTCATTTCATGGCTCTCCACGGGAAACCTCCATGATTGAATTCGACAGTTAATTTAGTAACAATCTATTTACGTGTACTTGAGGTGTTTATTACACGTTCTTAATCATTTCTGGGAACTCTCATTGTGTATTTTAAGAGTTTTACCAAAATTAGGCAGTTTGCTTAGAAGTATTTACTAGAACCATCACCATTTTAACTGAATCACACACAAAAACGCCGAACCCAATCCTCCTTAATTGTAAACATAAACACTATTCTCGTCATTCCAAGGCTTTACACACCAATTCTGAGCTCTGTAAACATGAACTCTTAATAATTGAAAGCACAGTCCCGTGAAAACGCCACCCGAAGTACCCGGACTTGTAAACATTACCAGTATTTTCGTCATTTCACAGCTTTCCACTGGAAACCTCCGTGATTGAATTCGACAGTAAATGTAGTTAAAATCTGTTTATGTGTACTTGAAGTGTTTCTTCCACGTTTTTAATCATTTCTGGGAACTCTCATTGTGTATTATCAGTTTTACCAAAATTAGACAGTTTGCTTAGAAGTATTTACTGAAACCGTCACCATTTTAACTGATTCACAAAAAAAACACGCCAAAGCCAATCCTCCTAAATTGTAAACATAAAAACTATTCTCGTATTTCCAAGGCTTTAGACACGAATTCTGAGCTCTGTAAACAGGAACTCTTAATAATTGAAAGCACAGAACCGTAAAAACGCCACCGGAAGTACCCGGACTTGTAAACATTACCAGTATTTTCGTCATTCCACAGCTTTCCACGGGAAACCTCTGTGATTGAATTCGACAGTAAATGTAGTAAGAATCTATTTACGTGTACTTGAGGTGTTTATTACACGTTCTTAATCATTTTTGGGCACTCTCATTGTGTATTTTAACATTTTTAGCAAAATTAGACATTTTGCATAGAAGTATTTACCGGAACCGTCACCATTTCAACTGATTCACACAAAACACGCCAAAGCCAAACCTCCTAAATTGTAAACATAAACACTATTCTCGTCATTCCAAGGCTTTAGACACCTACTCTGAGCTCTGTAAACATGAACTCTTAATAATTGAAAGCAAAGTCCCGTGAAAACGCCACCCGAAGTACCCGGATTTATAAACATTACCAGTATTTTCGTCATTTCACAGCTTTACACGGGAAACCTCTGTAATTGAATTCGACAGTAAATGTAGTAAGAATCTATTTACGTGTACTTGAAGTGTTTCTTCCACGTTCTTAATCATTTCTGGGAACTCTCATTGTGTATTTTAACAGTTTTACCAAAATTAGGCAGTTTGCTTAGAAGTATTCACTACAACCGTCACCATTTTAACTGAATCACACACGAAAACGCCGAACCCAATCCTCCTTAATTGTAAACATAAACAGTATTCTCGTCATTCCAAGGCTTTACACACCAATTCTGAGCTCTGTAAACATGAACTCTTAATAATTGAAAGCACAGTCCCGTGAAAACGCCACCCGAAGTACCCGGAGTTGTAAATATTACCAGTATTTTCGTCATTTCATGGCTTTCCACGGGAAACCTCCATGATTGAATTCGACAGTTAATTTAGTAAGAATCTATTTACGTGTACTTGAGGTGTTTATTACACGTTCTTAATCATTTCTGGGAACTCGCATTGTGTATTTTAACAGTTTTACCAAAATTAGGCAGTTTGCTTAGAAGTATTTACTAGAGCCGTCACCATTTTAACTGAATCACACACAAAAACGCCGAACCCAATCCTCCTTAATTGTAAACATAAACACTATTCTCGTCATTCCAAGGCTTTACACACCAATTCTGAGCTCTGTAAACATGAACTCTTAATAATTGAAAGCACAGTCCCGTGAAATCGCCACCGGAAGTACCCGTATTTGTAAACATTACCAGTATTTTCGTCATTTCACAGCTTTCCACTGGAAACCTCCGTGATTGAATTCGACAGTAAATGTAGTTAAAATCTGTTTACGTGTACTTGAAGTGTTTCTTCCACGTTTTTAATCATTTCTGGGAACTCTCATTGTGTATTTTAACAGTTTTACCAAAATTAGACAGTTTGCTTAGAAGTATTTATTGAAACCATCACCATTTTAACTGATTCACATAAAAAAAGGCCGAACCCAATCCTCCTATATTGTAAACATAAACACTATTCTCGTCATTCCAAGGCTTTACACACCAATTCTGAGCTCTGTAAACATGAACTCTTAATAATTGAAAGCACAGTCCCGTGAAAACGCCACCCGAAGTACCCGGAGTTGTAAATATTACCAGTATTTTCGTCATTTCATGGCTTTCCACGGGAAACCTCCATGATTGAATTCGACATTTAATTTAGTAAGAATCTATTTACGTGTACTTGAGGTGTTTATTACATGTTCTTAATCATTTCTGGGAACTCTCATTGTGTATTTTAAGAGTTTTACCAAAATTAGGCAGTTTGCTTAGAAGTATTTACTAGAACCATCACCATTTTAACTGAATCACACACAAAAACGCCGAACCCAGTCCTCCTTAATTGTAAACATAAACACTATTCTCGTCATTCCAAGGCTTTACACACCAATTCTGAGCTCTGTAAACATGAACTCTTAATAATTGAAAGCACAGTCCCGTGAAAACGCCACCCGAAGTACCCGGACTTGTAAACATTACCAGTATTTTCGTCATTTCACAGCTTTCCACTGGAAACCTCCGTGATTGAATTCGACAGTAAATGTAGTTAAAATCTGTTTATGTGTACTTGAAGTGTTTCTTCCACGTTTTTAATCATTTCTGGGAACTCTCATTGTGTATTATCAGTTTTACCAAAATTAGACAGTTTGCTTAGAAGTATTTACTGAAACCGTCACCATTTTAACTGATTCACAAAAAAAAAACGCCAAAGCCAATCCTCCTAAATTGTAAACATAAAAACTATTCTCGTATTTCCAAGGCTTTAGACACGAATTCTGAGCTCTGTAAACAGGAACTCTTAATAATTGAAAGCACAGAACCGTAAAAACGCCACCGGAAGTACCCGGACTTGTAAACATTACCAGTATTTTCGTCATTCCACAGCTTTCCACGGGAAACCTCTGTGATTGAATTCGACAGTAAATGTAGTAAGAATCTATTTACGTGTACTTGAGGTGTTTATTACACGTTCTTAATCATTTTTGGGCACTCTCATTGTGTATTTTAACATTTTTAGCAAAATTAGACATTTTGCATAGAAGTATTTACCGGAACCGTCACCATTTCAACTGATTCACACAAAACACGCCAAAGCCAAACCTCCTAAATTGTAAACATAAACACTATTCTCGTCATTCCAAGGCTTTAGACACCTACTCTGAGATCTGTAAACATGAACTCTTAATAATTGAAAGCACAGTCCCGTGAAAACGCCACCCGAAGTACCCGGATTTATAAACATTACCAGTATTTTCGTCATTTCACAGCTTTACACGGGAAACCTCTGTAATTGAATTCGACAGTAAATGTAGTAAGAATCTATTTACGTGTACTTGAAGTGTTTCTTCCACGTTCTTAATCATTTCTGGGAACTCTCATTGTGTATTTTAACAGTTTTACCAAAATTAGGCAGTTTGCTTAGAAGTATTCACTACAACCGTCACCATTTTAACTGAATCACACACGAAAACGCCGAACCCAATCCTCCTTAATTGTAAACATAAACACTATTCTCGTCATTCCAAGGCTTTACACACCAATTCTGAGCTCTGTAAACATGAACTCTTAATAATTGAAAGCACAGTCCCGTGAAAACGCCACCCGAAGTACCCGGAGTTGTAAATATTACCAATATTTTCGTCATTTCATGGCTTTCCACGGGAAACCTCCATGATTGAATTCGACAGTTAATTTAGTAAGAATCTATTTACGTGTACTTGAGGTGTTTATTACACGTTCTTAATCATTTCTGGGAACTCTCATTGTGTATTTTAACAGTTTTACCAAAATTAGGCAGTTTGCTTAGAAGTATTTACTAGAGCCGTCACCATTTTAACTGAATCACACACAAAAACGCCGAACCCAATCCTCCTTAATTGTAAACATAAACACTATTCTCGTCATTCCAAGGCTTTACACACCAATTCTGAGCTCTGTAAACATGAACTCTTAATAATTGAAAGCACAGTCCCGTGAAATCGCCACCGGAAGTACCCGTATTTGTAAACATTACCAGTATTTTCGTCATTTCACAGCTTTCCACTGGAAACCTCCGTGATTGAATTCGACAGTAAATGTAGTTAAAATCTGTTTACGTGTACTTGAAGTGTTTCTTCCACGTTTTTAATCATTTCTGGGAACTCTCATTGTGTATTTTATCAGTTTTACCAAAATTAGACAGTTTGCTTAGAAGTATTTATTGAAACCGTCACCATTTTAACTGATTCACATAAAAAAAGGCCGAACCCAATCCTCCTATATTGTAAACATAAACACTATTCTCGTCATTCCAAGGCTTTACACACCAATTCTGAGCTCTGTAAACATGAACTCTTAATAATTGAAAGCACAGTCCCGTGAAAACGCCACCCAAAATACCCGGATTTATAAACATTACCAGTATTTTCGTCATTTCACAGCTTTACACGGGAAACCTCTGTAATTGAATTCGACAGTATATGTAGTAAGAATCTATTTACGTGTACTTGAGGTGTTTATTACACGTCCTTAATCATTTCTGGGAACTCTCATTGGGTATTTTAACAGTTTTACCAAAATTAGGCAGTTTGCTTAGAAGTATTTACTAGATGCGTCGCCATTTTAACTGACTAAAAAAAAAAAAAAAAAACGCCGAACCCAATCCTCCTTAATTGTAAACATAAACACTATTCTCGTCATTCCAAGGCTTTACACACCAATTCTGAGCTCTGTAAACATGAACTCTTAATAATTGAAAGCACAGTCCCGTGAAAACGCCATCCGAAGTACCCGGATTTTTTAAACATTACCAGTACTTTCGTCATTTCACAGCTTTACACGGGAAACCTCTGTAATTGAATTCGACAGTATATGTAGTAAGAATCTATTTACGTGTACGTGAGGTGTTTATTACACGTTCTTAATCATTTCTGGGAACTCTCATTGTGTATTTTAACAGTTTTACCAAAATTAGGCAGTTTGCTTAGAAGTATTTAGTAGAACCGTCACCATTTTAACTGACTAAAAAAAAAAAAAACAAACGCCGAACCCAATCCTCCTTAACTGTAAACATAAACACTATTCTCGTCATTCCAAGGCTTTACACACCAATTCTGAGCTCTGTAAACATGAACTCTTAATAATTGAAAGCACAGAACCATGAAAACGCCACCGGAAGTACCCGGACTTGTAAACATTACCAGTATTTTCGTCATTCCACAGCTTTCCACGGGAAACCTCTGTGATTGAATTCGACAGTAAATGTAGTAAGAATCTATTTACGTGTACTTGAAGTGTTTCTTCCACGTTTTTAATCATTTCTGGGAACTCTCATTGTGTATTATCAGTTTTACCAAAATTAGACAGTTTGCTTAGAAGTATTTACTGAAACCGTCACCATTTTAACTGATTTACAAAAAAAACGCCAAAGCCAATCCTCCTAAATTGTAAACATAAAAACTATTCTCGTGATTCCAAGGCTTTAGACACCAATTCTGAGCTCTGTAAACAGGAACTCTTAATAATTGAAAGCACAGAACCGTAAAAACGCCACCGGAAGTACCCGAACTTGTAAACATTACCAGTATTTTCGTCATTTCACAGCTTTCCACGGGAAACCTCTGTGATTGAATTCGACAGTAAATGTAGTAAGAATCTATTTACGTGTACTTGAGGTGTTTATTACACGTTCTTAATCATTTCTGGGCACTGTCATTGTGTATTTTAACATTTTTAGCAAAATTAGACATTTTGCATAGAAGTATTTACCGGAACCGTCACCATTTCAACTGATTCACACAAAACACCCCAAAGCCAAACCTCCTAAATTGTAAACATAAACACTATTCTCGCCATTCCAAGGCTTTAGACACCAATTCTGAGCTCTGTAAACATGAACTCTAAATAATTGAAAGCACAGAACCGTGAAAACGCCACCGGAAGTACCCGGACTTGTAAACATTAAGAGTATTTTCGTCATTCCACAGCTTTCCCCTGGAAACCTCCGTAATTGAATATGACATTAAATGTAGTAAGAATCTGTTTACGTGTACTTGAAGTGTTTCTTCCATGTTCTTAATCATTTCTGGGAACTCTCATTGTGTATTTTAACAGTTTTACCAAAATTAGGCAGTTTGCTTAGAAGTATTTACTAGAGCCGTCACCATTTTAACTGAATCCCACACAAAAACGCCGAACCCAATCCTCCTTAATTGTAAACATAAACACTATTCTCGTCATTCCAAGGCTTTACACACCAATTCTGAGCTCTGTAAACATGAACTCTTAATAATTGAAAGCACAGTCCCGTGAAATCGCCACCGGAAGTACCCGTATTTCTAAACATTACCAGTATTTTCGTCATTTCACAGCTTTCCACTGGAAACCTCCGTGATTGAATTCGACAGTAAATGTAGTTAAAATCTGTTTACGTGTACTTGAAGTGTTTCTTCCACGTTTTTAATCATTTCTGGGAACTCTCATTGTGTATTTTATCAGTTTTACCAAAATTAGACAGTTTGCTTAGAAGTATTTACTGAAACCGTCACCATTTTAACTGATTCACATAAAAAAAGGCCGAACCCAATCCTCCTATATTGTAAACATAAACACTATTCTCGTCGTTCCAAGGCTTTACACACCAATTCTGAGCTCTGTAAACATGAACTCTTAATAATTGAAAGCACAGTCCCGTGAAAACGCCACCCAAAATACCCGGATTTATAAACATTACCAGTATTTTCGTCATTTCACAGCTTTACACGGGAAACCTCTGTAATTGAATTCGACAGTATATGTAGTAAGAATCTATTTACGTGTACTTGAGGTGTTTATTACACGTTCTTAATCATTTCTGGGAACTCTCATTGTGTATTTTAACAGTTTTACCAAAATTAGGCAGTTTGCTTAGAAGTATTTACTAGATGCGTCGCCATTTTAACTGACTAAAAAAAAAAAAAAAAAACGCCGAACCCAATCCTCCTTAATTGTAAACATAAACACTATTCTCGTCATTCCAAGGCTTTACACACCAATTCTGAGCTCTGTAAACATGAACTCTTAATAATTGAAAGCACAGTCCCGTGAAAACGCCATCCGAAGTACCCGGATTTTTTAAACATTACCAGTACTTTCGTCATTTCACAGCTTTACACGGGAAACCTCTGTAATTGAATTCGACAGTATATGTAGTAAGAATCTATTTACGTGTACGTGAGGTGTTTATTACACGTTCTTAATCATTTCTGGAAACTCTCATTGTGTATTTTAACAGTTTTACCAAAATTAGGCAGTTTGCTTAGAAGTATTTAGTAGAACCGTCACCATTTTAACTGACTAAAAAAAAAAAAAACAAACGCCGAACCCAATCCTCCTTAACTGTAAACATAAACACTATTCTCGTCATTCCAAGGCTTTACACACCAATTCTGAGCTCTGTAAACATGAACTCTTAATAATTGAAAGCACAGTCCCGTGAAAACGCCATCCGAAGTACCCGGATTTTTTAAACATTACCAGTACTTTCGTCATTTCACAGCTTTACACGGGAAACCTCTGTAATTGAATTCGACAGTATATGTAGTAAGAATCTATTTACGTGTACGTGAGGTGTTTATTACACGTTCTTAATCATTTCTGGGAACTCTCATTGTGTATTTTAACAGTTTTACCAAAATTAGGCAGTTTGCTTAGAAGTATTTAGTAGAACCGTCACCATTTTAACTGACTAAAAAAAAAAAAAACAAACGCCGAACCCAATCCTCCTTAACTGTAAACATAAACACTATTCTCGTCATTCCAAGGCTTTACACACCAATTCTGAGCTCTGTAAACATGAACTCTTAATAATTGAAAGCACAGTCCCGTGAAATCGCCACCGGAAGTACCCGTATTTGTAAACATTACCAGTATTTTCGTCATTTCACAGCTTTCCACTGGAAACCTCCGTGATTGAATTCGACAGTAAATGTAGTTAAAATCTGTTTACGTGTACTTGAAGTGTTTCTTCCACGTTTTTAATCATTTCTGGGAACTCTCATTGTGTATTTTATCCGTTTTACCAAAATTAGACAGTTTGCTTAGAAGTATTTACTGAAACCGTCACCATTTTAACTGATTCACATAAAAAAAGGCCGAACCCAATCCTCCTATATTGTAAACATAAACACTATTCTCGTCGTTCCAAGGCTTTACACACCAATTCTGAGCTCTGTAAACATGAACTCTTAATAATTGAAAGCACAGTCCCGTGAAAACGCCACCCAAAATACCCGGATTTATAAACATTACCAGTATTTTCGTCATTTCACAGCTTTACACGGGAAACCTCTGTAATTGAATTCGACAGTATATGTAGTAAGAATCTATTTACGTGTACTTGAGGTGTTTATTACACGTTCTTAATCATTTCTGGGAACTCTCATTGTGTATTTTAACAGTTTTACCAAAATTAGGCAGTTTGCTTAGAAGTATTTAGTAGAACCGTCACCATTTTAACTGACTAAAAAAAAAAAAAAAAAACGCCGAACCCAATCCTCCTTAATTGTAAACATAAACACTATTCTCGTCATTCCAAGGCTTTACACACCAATTCTGAGCTCTGTAAACATGAACTCTTAATAATTGAAAGCACAGAACCATGAAAACGCCACCGGAAGTACCCGGACTTGTAAACATTATCAGTATTTTCGTCATTCCACAGCTTTCCACGGGAAACCTCTGTGATTGAATTCGACAGTAAATGTAGTAAGAATCTATTTACGTGTACTTGAAGTGTTTCTTCCACGTTTTTAATCATTTCTGGGAACTCTCATTGTGTATTATCAGTTTTACCAAAATTAGACAGTTTGCTTAGAAGTATTTACTGAAACCGTCACCATTTTAACTGATTTACAAAAAAAACGCCAAAGCCAATCCTCCTAAATTGTAAACATAAAAACTATTCTCGTGATTCCAAGGCTTTAGACACCAATTCTGAGCTCTGTAAACAGGAACTCTTAATAATTGAAAGCACAGAACCGTAAAAACGCCACCGGAAGTACCCGAACTTGTAAACATTACCAGTATTTTCGTCATTTCACAGCTTTCCACGGGAAACCTCTGTGATTGAATTCGACAGTAAATGTAGTAAGAATCTATTTACGTGTACTTGAGGTGTTTATTACACGTTCTTAATCATTTCTGGGCACTGTCATTGTGTATTTTAACATTTTTAGCAAAATTAGACATTTTGCATAGAAGTATTTACCGGAACCGTCACCATTTCAACTGATTCACACAAAACACCCCAAAGCCAAACCTCCTAAATTGTAAACATAAACACTATTCTCGCCATTCCAAGGCTTTAGACACCAATTCTGAGCTCTGTAAACATGAACTCTAAATAATTGAAAGCACAGAACCGTGAAAACGCCACCCGAAGTACCCGGACTTGTAAACATTAAGAGTATTTTCGTCATTCCACAGCTTTCCCCTGGAAACCTCCGTAATTGAATACGACATTAAATGTAGTAAGAATCTGTTTACGTGTACTTGAAGTGTTTCTTCCATGTTCTTAATCATTTCTGGGAACTCTCATTGTGTATTTTAACAGTTTTACCAAAATTAGGCAGTTTGCTTAGAAGTATTTACTAGAGCCGTCACCATTTTAACTGAATCACACACAAAAACGCCGAACCCAATCCTCCTTAATTGTAAACATAAACACTATTTTCGTCATTCCAAGGCTTTACACACCAATTCTGAGCTCTGTAAACATGAACTCTT
The DNA here is from genome assembly GCF_963259705.1 of Myotis daubentonii. Lineage (NCBI taxonomy): Eukaryota > Metazoa > Chordata > Mammalia > Chiroptera > Vespertilionidae > Myotis > Myotis daubentonii. Next base: position 483,339 of record NW_026775476.1, on the reverse strand, counting down.
AATAATTGAAAGCACAGTCCCGTGAAATCGCCACCGGAAGTACCCGTATTTGTAAACATTACCAGTATTTTCGTCATTTCATGGCTTTCCACTGGAAACCTCCGTGATTGAATTCGACAGTAAATGTAGTTAAAATCTGTTTACGTGTACTTGAAGTGTTTCTTCCACGTTTTTAATCATTTCTGGGAACTCTCATTGTGTATTTTATCAGTTTTACCAAAATTAGACAGTTTGCTTAGAAGTATTTACTGAAACCGTCACCATTTTAAATGATTCACATAAAAAAAGGCCGAACCCAATCCTCCTATATTGTAAACATAAACACTATTCTCGTCGTTCCAAGGCTTTACACACCAATTCTGAGCTCTGTAAACATGAACTCTTAATAATTGAAAGCACAGTCCCGTGAAAACGCCATCCGAAGTACCCGGATTTTTTAAACATTACCAGTACTTTCGTCATTTCACAGCTTTACACGGGAAACCTCTGTAATTGAATTCGACAGTATATGTAGTAAGAATCTATTTACGTGTACTTGAGGTGTTTATTACACGTTCTTAATCATTTCTGGGAACTCTCATTGTGTATTTTAACAGTTTTACCAAAATTAGGCAGTTTGCTTAGAAGTATTTACTAGATGCGTCGCCATTTTAACTGACTAAAAAAAAAAAAAAACAAACGCCGAACCCAATACTCCTTAATTGTAAACATAAACACTATTCTCGTCATTCCAAGGCTTTACACACCAATTCTGAGCTCTGTAAACATGAACTCTTAATAATTGAAAGCACAGAACCATGAAAACGCCACCGGAAGTACCCGGACTTATAAACATTACCAGTATTTTCGTCATTCAACAGCTTTCCACGGTAAACCTCTGTGATTGAATTCGACAGTAAATGTAGTAAGAATCTATTTACGTGTACTTGAAGTGTTTCTTCCACGTTTTTAATCATTTCTGGGAACTCTCATTGTGTATTATCAGTTTTACCAAAATTAGACAGTTTGCTTAGAAGTATTTACTGAAACCGTCACCATTTTAACTGATTTACAAAAAAAACGCCAAAGCCAATCCTCCTAAATTGTAAACATAAAAACTATTCTCGTGATTCCAAGGCTTTAGACACCAATTCTGAGCTCTGTAAACATGAACTCTTAATAATTGAAAGCACAGTCCCGTGAAAACGCCACCCGAAGTACCCGTATTTGTAAACATTACCAGTATTTTCGTCATTTCATGGCTTTCCACGGGAAACCTCCATGATTGAATTCGACAGTTAATTTAGTAAGAATCTATTTACGTGTACTTGAGGTGTTTATTACACGTTCTTAATCATTTCTGGGAACTCTCATTGTGTATTTTAAGAGTTTTACCAAAATTAGGCAGTTTGCTTAGAAGTATTTACTAGAACCATCACCAATTTAACTGAATCACACACAAAAACGCCGAACCCAATCCTCCTTAATTGTAAACATAAACACTATTCTCGTCATTCCAAGGCTTTACACACCAATTCTGAGCTCTGTAAACATGAACTCTTAATAATTGAAAGCACAGTCCCGTGAAAACGCCACCCGAAGTACCCGGACTTGTAAACATTACCAGTATTGTCGTCATTTCACAGCTTTCCACTGGAAACCTCCGTGATTGAATTCGACAGTAAATGTAGTTAAAATCTGTTTATGTGTACTTGAAGTGTTTCTTCCACGTTTTTAATCATTTCTGGGAACTCTCATTGTGTATTATCAGTTTTACCAAAATTAGACAGTTTGCTTAGAAGTATTTACTGAAACCGTCACCATTTTAACTGATTCACAAAAAAAAAAACGCCAAAGCCAATCCTCCTAAATTGTAAACATAAAAACTATTCTCGTATTTCCAAGGCTTTAGACACGAATTCTGAGCTCTGTAAACAGGAACTCTTAATAATTGAAAGCACAGAACCGTAAAAACGCCACCGGAAGTCCCCGGACTTGTAAACATTACCAGTATTTTCGTCATTCCACAGCTTTCCACGGGAAACCTCTGTGATTGAATTTGACAGTAAATGTAGTAAGAATCTATTTACGTGTACTTGAGGTGTTTATTACACGTTCTTAATCATTTTTGGGCACTCTCATTGTGTATTTTAACATTTTTAGCAAAATTAGACATTTTGCATAGAAGTATTTACCGGAACCGTCACCATTTCAACTGATTCACACAAAACACGCCAAAGCCAAACCTCCTAAATTGTAAACATAAACACTATTCTCGTCATTCCAAGGCTTTAGACACCTACTCTGAGATCTGTAAACATGAACTCTTAATAATTGAAAGCACAGTCCCGTGAAAACGCCACCCGAAGTACCCGGATTTATAAACATTACCAGTATTTTCGTCATTTCACAGCTTTACACGGGAAACCTCTGTAATTGAATTCGACAGTAAATGTAGTAAGAATCTATTTACGTGTACTTGAAGTGTTTCTTCCACGTTCTTAATCATTTCTGGGAACTCTCATTGTGTATTTTAACAGTTTTACCAAAATTAGGCAGTTTGCTTAGAAGTATTCACTACAACCGTCACCATTTTAACTGAATCACACACGAAAACGCCGAACCCAATCCTCCTTAATTGTAAACATAAACACTATTCTCGTCATTCCAAGGCTTTACACACCAATTCTGAGCTCTGTAAACATGAACTCTTAATAATTGAAAGCACAGTCCCGTGAAAACGCCACCCGAAGTACCAGGAGTTGTAAATATTACCAGTATTTTCGTCATTTCATGGCTTTCCACTGGAAACCTCCGTGATTGAATTCGACAGTAAATGTAGTTAAAATCTGTTTACGTGTACTTGAAGTGTTTCTTCCACGTTTTTAATCATTTCTGGGAACTCTCATTGTGTATTTTATCAGTTTTACCAAAATTAGACAGTTTGCTTAGAAGTATTTATTGAAACCGTCACCATTTTAACTGATTCACATAAAAAAAGGCCGAACCCAATCCTCCTATATTGTAAACATAAACACTATTCTCGTCATTCCAAGGCTTTACACACCAATTCTGAGCTCTGTAAACATGAACTCTTAATAATTGAAAGCACAGTCCCGTGAAAACGCCACCCGAAGTACCCGGAGTTGTAAATATTACCAGTATTTTCGTCATTTCATGGCTTTCCACGGGAAACCTCCATGATTGAATTCGACAGTTAATTTAGTAAGAATCTATTTACGTGTACTTGAGGTGTTTATTACACGTTCTTAATCATTTCTGGGAACTCTCATTGTGTATTTTAAGAGTTTTACCAAAATTAGGCAGTTTGCTTAGAAGTATTTACTAGAACCATCACCATTTTAACTGAATCACACACAAAAACGCCGAACCCAATCCTCCTTAATTGTAAACATAAACACTATTCTCGTCATTCCAAGGCTTTACACACCAATTCTGAGCTCTGTAAACATGAACTCTTAATAATTGAAAGCACAGTCCCGTGAAAACGCCACCCGAAGTACCCGGACTTGTAAACATTACCAGTATTTTCGTCATTTCACAGCTTTCCACTGGAAACCTCCGTGATTGAATTCGACAGTAAATGTAGTTAAAATCTGTTTATGTGTACTTGAAGTGTTTCTTCCATGTTTTTAATCATTTCTGGGAACTCTCATTGTGTATTATCAGTTTTACCAAAATTAGACAGTTTGCTTAGAAGTATTTACTGAAACCGTCACCATTTTAACTGATTCACAAAAAAAAAACGCCAAAGCCAATCCTCCTAAATTGTAAACATAAAAACTATTCTCGTATTTCCAAGGCTTTAGACACGAATTCTGAGCTCTGTAAACAGGAACTCTTAATAATTGAAAGCACAGAACCGTAAAAACGCCACCGGAAGTCCCCGGACTTGTAAACATTACCAGTATTTTCGTCATTCCACAGCTTTCCACGGGAAACCTCTGTGATTGAATTTGACAGTAAATGTAGTAAGAATCTATTTACGTGTACTTGAGGTGTTTATTACACGTTCTTAATCATTTTTGGGCACTCTCATTGTGTATTTTAACATTTTTAGCAAAATTAGACATTTTGCATAGAAGTATTTACCGGAACCGTCACCATTTCAACTGATTCACACAAAACACGCCAAAGCCAAACCTCCTAAATTGTAAACATAAACACTATTCTCGTCATTCCAAGGCTTTAGACACCTACTCTGAGATCTGTAAACATGAACTCTTAATAATTGAAAGCACAGTCCCGTGAAAACGCCACCCGAAGTACCCGGATTTATAAACATTACCAGTATTTTCGTCATTTCACAGCTTTACACGGGAAACCTCTGTAATTGAATTCGACAGTAAATGTAGTAAGAATCTATTTACGTGTACTTGAACTGTTTCTTCCACGTTCTTAATCATTTCTGGGAACTCTCATTGTGTATTTTAACAGTTTTACCAAAATTAGGCAGTTTGCTTAGAAGTATTCACTACAACCGTCACCATTTTAACTGAATCACACACGAAAACGCCGAACCCAATCCTCCTTAATTGTAAACATAAACACTATTCTCGTCATTCCAAGGCTTTACACACCAATTCTGAGCTCTGTAAACATGAACTCTTAATAATTGAAAGCACAGTCCCGTGAAAACGCCACCCGAAGTACCAGGAGTTGTAAATATTACCAGTATTTTCGTCATTTCATGGCTTTCCACTGGAAACCTCCGTGATTGAATTCGACAGTAAATGTAGTTAAAATCTGTTTACGTGTACTTGAAGTGTTTCTTCCACGTTTTTAATCATTTCTGGGAACTCTCATTGTGTATTTTATCAGTTTTACCAAAATTAGACAGTTTGCTTAGAAGTATTTATTGAAACCGTCACCATTTTAACTGATTCACATAAAAAAAGGCCGAACCCAATCCTCCTATATTGTAAACATAAACACTATTCTCGTCATTCCAAGGCTTTACACACCAATTCTGAGCTCTGTAAACATGAACTCTTAATAATTGAAAGCACAGTCCCGTGAAAACGCCACCCAAAATACCCGGATTTATAAACATTACCAGTATTTTCCTCATTTCACAGCTTTACACGGGAAACCTCTGTAATTGAATTCGACAGTATATGTAGTAAGAATCTATTTACGTGTACTTGAGGTGTTTATTACACGTTCTTAATCATTTCTGGGAACTCTCATTGTGTATTTTAACAGTTTTACCAAAATTAGGCAGTTTGCTTAGAAGTATTTACTAGATGCGTCGCCATTTTAACTGACTAAAAAAAAAAAAAAAAAACGCCGAACCCAATCCTCCTTAATTGTAAACATAAACACTATTCTCGTCATTCCAAGGCTTTACACACCAATTCTGAGCTCTGTAAACATGAACTCTTAATAATTGAAAGCACAGAACCATGAAAACGCCACCGGAAGTACCCGGACTTGTAAACATTACCAGTATTTTCGTCATTCCACAGCTTTCCACGGGAAACCTCTGTGATTGAATTCGACAGTAAATGTAGTAAGAATCTATTTACGTGTACTTGAAGTGTTTCTTCCACGTTTTTAATCATTTCTGGGAACTCTCATTGTGCATTATCAGTTTTACCAAAATTAGACAGTTTGCTTAGAAGTATTTACTGAAACCGTCACCATTTCAACTGATTCACACAAAACACCCCAAAGCCAAACCTCCTAAATTGTAAACATAAACACTATTCTCGCCATTCCAAGGCTTTAGACACCAATTCTGAGCTCTGTAAACATGAACTCTAAATAATTGAAAGCACAGAACCGTGAAAACGCCACCGGAAGTACCCGGACTTGTAAACATTAAGAGTATTTTCGTCATTTCACAGCTTTCCCCTGGAAACCTCCGTAATTGAATACGACATTAAATGTAGTAAGAATCTGTTTACGTGTACTTGAAGTGTTTCTTCCATGTTCTTAATCATTTCTGGGAACTCTCATTGTGTATTTTAACAGTTTTACCAAAATTCGGCAGTTTGCTTAGAAGTATTTACTAGAGCCGTCACCATTTTAACTGAATCACACACAAAAACGCCGAACCCAATCCTCCTTAATTGTAAACATAAACACTATTCTCGTCATTCCAAGGCTTTACACACCAATTCTGAGCTCTGTAAACATGAACTCTTAATAATTGAAAGCACAGTCCCGTGAAATCGCCACCGGAAGTACCCGTATTTGTAAACATTACCAGTATTTTCGTCATTTCACAGCTTTCCACTGGAAACCTCCGTGATTGAATTCGACAGTAAATGTAGTTAAAATCTGTTTACGTGTACTTGAAGTGTTTCTTCCACGTTTTTAATCATTTCTGGGAACTCTCATTGTGTATTTTATCAGTTTTACCAAAATTAGACAGTTTGCTTAGAAGTATTTATTGAAACCGTCACCATTTTAACTGATTCACATAAAAAAAGGCCGAACCCAATCCTCCTATATTGTAAACATAAACACTATTCTCGTCATTCCAAGGCTTTACACACCAATTCTGAGCTCTGTAAACATGAACTCTTAATAATTGAAAGCACAGTCCCGTGAAAACGCCACCCGAAGTACCCGGAGTTGTAAATATTACCAGTATTTTCGTCATTTCATGGCTTTCCACGGGAAACCTCCATGATTGAATTCGACAGTTAATTTAGTAAGAATCTATTTACGTGTACTTGAGGTGTTTATTACACGTTCTTAATCATTTCTGGGAACTCTCATTGTGTATTTTAAGAGTTTTACCAAAATTAGGCAGTTTGCTTAGAAGTATTTACTAGAACCATCACCATTTTAACTGAATCACACACAAAAACGCCGAACCCAATCCTCCTTAATTGTAAACATAAACACTATTCTCGTCATTCCAAGGCTTTACACACCAATTCTGAGCTCTGTAAACATGAACTCTTAATAATTGAAAGCACAGTCCCGTGAAAACGCCACCCGAAGTACCCGGACTTGTAAACATTACCAGTATTTTCGTCATTTCACAGCTTTCCACTGGAAACCTCCGTGATTGAATTCGACAGTAAATGTAGTTAAAATCTGTTTATGTGTACTTGAAGTGTTTCTTCCATGTTTTTAATCATTTCTGGGAACTCTCATTGTGTATTATCAGTTTTACCAAAATTAGACAGTTTGCTTAGAAGTATTTACTGAAACCGTCACCATTTTAACTGATTCACAAAAAAGAACGCCAAAGCCAATCCTCCTAAATTGTAAACATAAAAACTATTCTCGTATTTCCAAGGCTTTAGACACGAATTCTGAGCTCTGTAAACAGGAACTCTTAATAATTGAAAGCACAGAACCGTAAAAACGCCACCGGAAGTCCCCGGACTTGTAAACATTACCAGTATTTTCGTCATTCCACAGCTTTCCACGGGAAACCTCTGTGATTGAATTTGACAGTAAATGTAGTAAGAATCTATTTACGTGTACTTGAGGTGTTTATTACACGTTCTTAATCATTTTTGGGCACTCTCATTGTGTATTTTAACATTTTTAGCAAAATTAGACATTTTGCATAGAAGTATTTACCGGAACCGTCACCATTTCAACTGATTCACACAAAACACGCCAAAGCCAAACCTCCTAAATTGTAAACATAAACACTATTCTCGTCATTCCAAGGCTTTAGACACCTACTCTGAGATCTGTAAACATGAACTCTTAATAATTGAAAGCACAGTCCCGTGAAAACGCCACCCGAAGTACCCGGATTTATAAACATTACCAGTATTTTCGTCATTTCACAGCTTTACACGGGAAACCTCTGTAATTGAATTCGACAGTAAATGTAGTAAGAATCTATTTACGTGTACTTGAACTGTTTCTTCCACGTTCTTAATCATTTCTGGGAACTCTCATTGTGTATTTTAACAGTTTTACCAAAATTAGGCAGTTTGCTTAGAAGTATTCACTACAACCGTCACCATTTTAACTGAATCACACACGAAAACGCCGAACCCAATCCTCCTTAATTGTAAACATAAACACTATTCTCGTCATTCCAAGGCTTTACACACCAATTCTGAGCTCTGTAAACATGAACTCTTAATAATTGAAAGCACAGTCCCGTGAAAACGCCACCCGAAGTACCCGGACTTGTAAACATTACCAGTATTTTCGTCATTTCACAGCTTTCCACTGGAAACCTCCGTGATTGAATTCGACAGTAAATGTAGTTAAAATCTGTTTATGTGTACTTGAAGTGTTTCTTCCACGTTTTTAATCATTTCTGGGAACTCTCATTGTGTATTATCAGTTTTACCAAAATTAGACAGTTTGCTTAGAAGTATTTACTGAAACCGTCACCATTTTAACTGATTCACAAAAAAAAAAACGCCAAAGCCAATCCTCCTAAATTGTAAACATAAAAACTATTCTCGTATTTCCAAGGCTTTAGACACGAATTCTGAGCTCTGTAAACAGGAACTCTTAATAATTGAAAGCACAGAACCGTAAAAACGCCACCGGAAGTCCCCGGACTTGTAAACATTACCAGTATTTTCGTCATTCCACAGCTTTCCACGGGAAACCTCTGTGATTGAATTTGACAGTAAATGTAGTAAGAATCTATTTACGTGTACTTGAGGTGTTTATTACACGTTCTTAATCATTTTTGGGCACTCTCATTGTGTATTTTAACATTTTTAGCAAAATTAGACATTTTGCATAGAAGTATTTACCGGAACCGTCACCATTTCAACTGATTCACACAAAACACGCCAAAGCCAAACCTCCTAAATTGTAAACATAAACACTATTCTCGTCATTCCAAGGCTTTACACACCAATTCTGAGCTCTGTAAACATGAACTCTTAATAATTGAAAGCACAGTCCCGTGAAAACGCCACCCGAAGTACCCGGAGTTGTAAATATTACCAGTATTTTCGTCATTTCATGGCTTTCCACGGGAAACCTCCATGATTGAATTCGACAGTTAATTTAGTAAGAATCTATTTACGTGTACTTGAGGTGTTTATTACACGTTCTTAATCATTTCTGGGAACTCTCATTGTGTATTTTAAGAGTTTTACCAAAATTAGGCAGTTTGCTTAGAAGTATTTACTAGAACCATCACCATTTTAACTGAATCACACACAAAAACGCCGAACCCAATCCTCCTTAATTGTAAACATAAACACTATTCTCGTCATTCCAAGGCTTTACACACCAATTCTGAGCTCTGTAAACATGAACTCTTAATAATTGAAAGCACAGTCCCGTGAAAACGCCACCCGAAGTACCCGGACTTGTAAACATTACCAGTATTTTCGTCATTCCACAGCTTTCCACGGGAAACCTCTGTGATTGAATTCGACAGTAAATGTAGTAAGAATCTATTTACGTGTACTTGAAGTGTTTCTTCCACGTTTTTAATCATTTCTGGGAACTCTCATTGTGCATTATCAGTTTTACCAAAATTAGACAGTTTGCTTAGAAGTATTTACTGAAACCGTCACCATTTCAACTGATTCACACAAAACACCCCAAAGCCAAACCTCCTAAATTGTAAACATAAACACTATTCTCGCCATTCCAAGGCTTTAGACACCAATTCTGAGCTCTGTAAACATGAACTCTAAATAATTGAAAGCACAGAACCGTGAAAACGCCACCGGAAGTACCCGGACTTGTAAACATTAAGAGTATTTTCGTCATTTCACAGCTTTCCCCTGGAAACCTCCGTAATTGAATACGACATTAAATGTAGTAAGAATCTGTTTACGTGTACTTGAAGTGTTTCTTCCATGTTCTTAATCATTTCTGGGAACTCTCATTGTGTATTTTAACAGTTTTACCAAAATTCGGCAGTTTGCTTAGAAGTATTTACTAGAGCCGTCACCATTTTAACTGAATCACACACAAAAACGCCGAACCCAATCCTCCTTAATTGTAAACATAAACACTATTCTCGTCATTCCAAGGCTTTACACACCAATTCTGAGCTCTGTAAACATGAACTCTTAATAATTGAAAGCACAGTCCCGTGAAATCGCCACCGGAAGTACCCGTATTTGTAAACATTACCAGTATTTTCGTCATTTCACAGCTTTCCACTGGAAACCTCCGTGATTGAATTCGACAGTAAATGTAGTTAAAATCTGTTTACGTGTACTTGAAGTGTTTCTTCCACGTTTTTAATCATTTCTGGGAACTCTCATTGTGTATTTTATCAGTTTTACCAAAATTAGACAGTTTGCTTAGAAGTATTTATTGAAACCGTCACCATTTTAACTGATTCACATAAAAAAAGGCCGAACCCAATCCTCCTATATTGTAAACATAAACACTATTCTCGTCATTCCAAGGCTTTACACACCAATTCTGAGCTCTGTAAACATGAACTCTTAATAATTGAAAGCACAGTCCCGTGAAAACGCCACCCGAAGTACCCGGAGTTGTAAATATTACCAGTATTTTCGTCATTTCATGGCTTTCCACGGGAAACCTCCATGATTGAATTCGACAGTTAATTTAGTAAGAATCTATTTACGTGTACTTGAGGTGTTTATTACACGTTCTTAATCATTTCTGGGAACTCTCATTGTGTATTTTAAGAGTTTTACCAAAATTAGGCAGTTTGCTTAGAAGTATTTACTAGAACCATCACCATTTTAACTGAATCACACACAAAAACGCCGAACCCAATCCTCCTTAATTGTAAACATAAACACTATTCTCGTCATTCCAAGGCTTTACACACCAATTCTGAGCTCTGTAAACATGAACTCTTAATAATTGAAAGCACAGTCCCGTGAAAACGCCACCCGAAGTACCCGGACTTGTAAACATTACCAGTATTTTCGTCATTTCACAGCTTTCCACTGGAAACCTCCGTGATTGAATTCGACAGTAAATGTAGTTAAAATCTGTTTATGTGTACTTGAAGTGTTTCTTCCATGTTTTTAATCATTTCTGGGAACTCTCATTGTGTATTATCAGTTTTACCAAAATTAGACAGTTTGCTTAGAAGTATTTACTGAAACCGTCACCATTTTAACTGATTCACAAAAAAGAACGCCAAAGCCAATCCTCCTAAATTGTAAACATAAAAACTATTCTCGTATTTCCAAGGCTTTAGACACGAATTCTGAGCTCTGTAAACAGGAACTCTTAATAATTGAAAGCACAGAACCGTAAAAACGCCACCGGAAGTCCCCGGACTTGTAAACATTACCAGTATTTTCGTCATTCCACAGCTTTCCACGGGAAACCTCTGTGATTGAATTTGACAGTAAATGTAGTAAGAATCTATTTACGTGTACTTGAGGTGTTTATTACACGTTCTTAATCATTTTTGGGCACTCTCATTGTGTATTTTAACATTTTTAGCAAAATTAGACATTTTGCATAGAAGTATTTACCGGAACCGTCACCATTTCAACTGATTCACACAAAACACGCCAAAGCCAAACCTCCTAAATTGTAAACATAAACACTATTCTCGTCATTCCAAGGCTTTAGACACCTACTCTGAGATCTGTAAACATGAACTCTTAATAATTGAAAGCACAGTCCCGTGAAAACGCCACCCGAAGTACCCGGATTTATAAACATTACCAGTATTTTCGTCATTTCACAGCTTTACACGGGAAACCTCTGTAATTGAATTCGACAGTAAATGTAGTAAGAATCTATTTACGTGTACTTGAACTGTTTCTTCCACGTTCTTAATCATTTCTGGGAACTCTCATTGTGTATTTTAACAGTTTTACCAAAATTAGGCAGTTTGCTTAGAAGTATTCACTACAACCGTCACCATTTTAACTGAATCACACACGAAAACGCCGAACCCAATCCTCCTTAATTGTAAACATAAACACTATTCTCGTCATTCCAAGGCTTTACACACCAATTCTGAGCTCTGTAAACATGAACTCTTAATAATTGAAAGCACAGTCCCGTGAAAACGCCACCCGAAGTACCCGGACTTGTAAACATTACCAGTATTTTCGTCATTTCACAGCTTTCCACTGGAAACCTCCGTGATTGAATTCGACAGTAAATGTAGTTAAAATCTGTTTATGTGTACTTGAAGTGTTTCTTCCACGTTTTTAATCATTTCTGGGAACTCTCATTGTGTATTATCAGTTTTACCAAAATTAGACAGTTTGCTTAGAAGTATTTACTGAAACCGTCACCATTTTAACTGATTCACAAAAAAAAAAACGCCAAAGCCAATCCTCCTAAATTGTAAACATAAAAACTATTCTCGTATTTCCAAGGCTTTAGACACGAATTCTGAGCTCTGTAAACAGGAACTCTTAATAATTGAAAGCACAGAACCGTAAAAACGCCACCGGAAGTCCCCGGACTTGTAAACATTACCAGTATTTTCGTCATTCCACAGCTTTCCACGGGAAACCTCTGTGATTGAATTTGACAGTAAATGTAGTAAGAATCTATTTACGTGTACTTGAGGTGTTTATTACACGTTCTTAATCATTTTTGGGCACTCTCATTGTGTATTTTAACATTTTTAGCAAAATTAGACATTTTGCATAGAAGTATTTACCGGAACCGTCACCATTTCAACTGATTCACACAAAACACGCCAAAGCCAAACCTCCTAAATTGTAAACATAAACACTATTCTCGTCATTCCAAGGCTTTAGACACCTACTCTGAGATCTGTAAACATGAACTCTTAATAATTGAAAGCACAGTCCCGTGAAAACGCCACCCGAAGTACCCGGATTTATAAACATTACCAGTATTTTCGTCATTTCACAGCTTTACACGGGAAACCTCTGTAATTGAATTCGACAGTAAATGTAGTAAGAATCTATTTACGTGTACTTGAAGTGTTTCTTCCACGTTCTTAATCATTTCTGGGAACTCTCATTGTGTATTTTAACAGTTTTACCAAAATTAGGCAGTTTGCTTAGAAGTATTCACTACAACCGTCACCATTTTAACTGAATCACACACGAAAACGCCGAACCCAATCCTCCTTAATTGTAAACATAAACACTATTCTCGTCATTCCAAGGCTTTACACACCAATTCTGAGCTCTGTAAACATGAACTCTTAATAATTGAAAGCACAGTCCCGTGAAAACGCCACCCGAAGTACCAGGAGTAGTAAATATTACCAGTATTTTCGTCATTTCATGGCTTTCCACTGGAAACCTCCGTGATTGAATTCGACAGTAAATGTAGTTAAAATCTGTTTACGTGTACTTGAAGTGTTTCTTCCACGTTTTTAATCATTTCTGGGAACTCTCATTGTGTATTTTATCAGTTTTACCAAAATTAGACAGTTTGCTTAGAAGTATTTATTGAAACCGTCACCATTTTAACTGATTCACATAAAAAAAGGCCGAACCCAATCCTCCTATATTGTAAACATAAACACTATTCTCGTCATTCCAAGGCTTTACACACCAATTCTGAGCTCTGTAAACATGAACTCTTAATAATTGAAAGCACAGTCCCGTGAAAACGCCACCCGAAGTACCCGGAGTTGTAAATATTACCAGTATTTTCGTCATTTCATGGCTTTCCACGGGAAACCTCCATGATTGAATTCGACAGTTAATTTAGTAAGAATCTATTTACGTGTACTTGAGGTGTTTATTACACGTTCTTAATCATTTCTGGGAACTCTCATTGTGTATTTTAAGAGTTTTACCAAAATTAGGCAGTTTGCTTAGAAGTATTTACTAGAACCATCACCATTTTAACTGAATCACACACAAAAACGCCGAACCCAATCCTCCTTAATTGTAAACATAAACACTATTCTCGTCATTCCAAGGCTTTACACACCAATTCTGAGCTCTGTAAACATGAACTCTTAATAATTGAAAGCACAGTCCCGTGAAAACGCCACCCGAAGTACCCGGACTTGTAAACATTACCAGTATTTTCATCATTCCACAGCTTTCCACGGGAAACCTCTGTGATTGAATTCGACAGTAAATGTAGTAAGAATCTATTTACGTGTACTTGAAGTGTTTCTTCCACGTTTTTAATCATTTCTGGGAACTCTCATTGTGCATTATCAGTTTTACCAAAATTAGACAGTTTGCTTAGAAGTATTTACTGAAACCGTCACCATTTCAACTGATTCACACAAAACACCCCAAAGCCAAACCTCCTAAATTGTAAACATAAACACTATTCTCGCCATTCCAAGGCTTTAGACACCAATTCTGAGCTCTGTAAACATGAACTCTAAATAATTGAAAGCACAGAACCGTGAAAACGCCACCGGAAGTACCCGGACTTGTAAACATTAAGAGTATTTTCGTCATTTCACAGCTTTCCCCTGGAAACCTCCGTAATTGAATACGACATTAAATGTAGTAAGAATCTGTTTACGTGTACTTGAAGTGTTTCTTCCATGTTCTTAATCATTTCTGGGAACTCTCATTGTGTATTTTAACAGTTTTACCAAAATTCGGCAGTTTGCTTAGAAGTATTTACTAGAGCCGTCACCATTTTAACTGAATCACACACAAAAACGCCGAACCCAATCCTCCTTAATTGTAAACATAAACACTATTCTCGTCATTCCAAGGCTTTACACACCAATTCTGAGCTCTGTAAACATGAACTCTTAATAATTGAAAGCACAGTCCCGTGAAATCGCCACCGGAAGTACCCGTATTTGTAAACATTACCAGTATTTTCGTCATTTCACAGCTTTCCACTGGAAACCTCCGTGATTGAATTCGACAGTAAATGTAGTTAAAATCTGTTTACGTGTACTTGAAGTGTTTCTTCCACGTTTTTAATCATTTCTGGGAACTCTCATTGTGTATTTTATCAGTTTTACCAAAATTAGACAGTTTGCTTAGAAGTATTTATTGAAACCGTCACCATTTTAACTGATTCACATAAAAAAAGGCCGAACCCAATCCTCCTATATTGTAAACATAAACACTATTCTCGTCATTCCAAGGCTTTACACACCAATTCTGAGCTCTGTAAACATGAACTCTTAATAATTGAAAGCACAGTCCCGTGAAAACGCCACCCGAAGTACCCGGAGTTGTAAATATTACCAGTATTTTCGTCATTTCATGGCTTTCCACGGGAAACCTCCATGATTGAATTCGACAGTTAATTTAGTAAGAATCTATTTACGTGTACTTGAGGTGTTTATTACACGTTCTTAATCATTTCTGGGCACTCTCATTGTGTATTTTAACATTTTTAGCAAAATTAGACATTTTGCATAGAAGTATTTACCGGAACCGTCACCATTTCAACTGATTCACACAAAACACGCCAAAGCCAAACCTCCTAAATTGTAAACATAAACACTATTCTCGTCATTCCAAGGCTTTAGACACCTACTCTGAGATCTGTAAACATGAACTCTTAATAATTGAAAGCACAGTCCCGTGAAAACGCCACCCGAAGTACCCGGATTTATAAACATTACCAGTATTTTCGTCATTTCACAGCTTTACACGGGAAACCTCTGTAATTGAATTCGACAGTAAATGTAGTAAGAATCTATTTACGTGTACTTGAACTGTTTCTTCCACGTTCTTAATCATTTCTGGGAACTCTCATTGTGTATTTTAACAGTTTTACCAAAATTAGGCAGTTTGCTTAGAAGTATTCACTACAACCGTCACCATTTTAACTGAATCACACACGAAAACGCCGAACCCAATCCTCCTTAATTGTAAACATAAACACTATTCTCGTCATTCCAAGGCTTTACACACCAATTCTGAGCTCTGTAAACATGAACTCTTAATAATTGAAAGCACAGTCCCGTGAAAACGCCACCCGAAGTACCCGGACTTGTAAACATTACCAGTATTTTCGTCATTTCACAGCTTTCCACTGGAAACCTCCGTGATTGAATTCGACAGTAAATGTAGTTAAAATCTGTTTATGTGTACTTGAAGTGTTTCTTCCACGTTTTTAATCATTTCTGGGAACTCTCATTGTGTATTATCAGTTTTACCAAAATTAGACAGTTTGCTTAGAAGTATTTACTGAAACCGTCACCATTTTAACTGATTCACAAAAAAAAAAACGCCAAAGCCAATCCTCCTAAATTGTAAACATAAAAACTATTCTCGTATTTCCAAGGCTTTAGACACGAATTCTGAGCTCTGTAAACAGGAACTCTTAATAATTGAAAGCACAGAACCGTAAAAACGCCACCGGAAGTCCCCGGACTTGTAAACATTACCAGTATTTTCGTCATTCCACAGCTTTCCACGGGAAACCTCTGTGATTGAATTTGACAGTAAATGTAGTAAGAATCTATTTACGTGTACTTGAGGTGTTTATTACACGTTCTTAATCATTTTTGGGCACTCTCATTGTGTATTTTAACATTTTTAGCAAAATTAGACATTTTGCATAGAAGTATTTACCGGAACCGTCACCATTTCAACTGATTCACACAAAACACGCCAAAGCCAAACCTCCTAAATTGTAAACATAAACACTATTCTCGTCATTCCAAGGCTTTAGACACCTACTCTGAGATCTGTAAACATGAACTCTTAATAATTGAAAGCACAGTCCCGTGAAAACGCCACCCGAAGTACCCGGATTTATAAACATTACCAGTATTTTCGTCATTTCACAGCTTTACACGGGAAACCTCTGTAATTGAATTCGACAGTAAATGTAGTAAGAATCTATTTACGTGTACTTGAAGTGTTTCTTCCACGTTCTTAATCATTTCTGGGAACTCTCATTGTGTATTTTAACAGTTTTACCAAAATTAGGCAGTTTGCTTAGAAGTATTCACTACAACCGTCACCATTTTAACTGAATCACACACGAAAACGCCGAACCCAATCCTCCTTAATTGTAAACATAAACACTATTCTCGTCATTCCAAGGCTTTACACACCAATTCTGAGCTCTGTAAACATGAACTCTTAATAATTGAAAGCACAGTCCCGTGAAAACGCCACCCGAAGTACCAGGAGTAGTAAATATTACCAGTATTTTCGTCATTTCATGGCTTTCCACTGGAAACCTCCGTGATTGAATTCGACAGTAAATGTAGTTAAAATCTGTTTACGTGTACTTGAAGTGTTTCTTCCACGTTTTTAATCATTTCTGGGAACTCTCATTGTGTATTTTATCAGTTTTACCAAAATTAGACAGTTTGCTTAGAAGTATTTATTGAAACCGTCACCATTTTAACTGATTCACATAAAAAAAGGCCGAACCCAATCCTCCTATATTGTAAACATAAACACTATTCTCGTCATTCCAAGGCTTTACACACCAATTCTGAGCTCTGTAAACATGAACTCTTAATAATTGAAAGCACAGTCCCGTGAAAACGCCACCCGAAGTACCCGGAGTTGTAAATATTACCAGTATTTTCGTCATTTCATGGCTTTCCACGGGAAACCTCCATGATTGAATTCGACAGTTAATTTAGTAAGAATCTATTTACGTGTACTTGAGGTGTTTATTACACGTTCTTAATCATTTCTGGGAACTCTCATTGTGTATTTTAAGAGTTTTACCAAAATTAGGCAGTTTGCTTAGAAGTATTTACTAGAACCATCACCATTTTAACTGAATCACACACAAAAACGCCGAACCCAATCCTCCTTAATTGTAAACATAAACACTATTCTCGTCATTCCAAGGCTTTACACACCAATTCTGAGCTCTGTAAACATGAACTCTTAATAATTGAAAGCACAGTCCCGTGAAAACGCCACCCGAAGTACCCGGACTTGTAAACATTACCAGTATTTTCATCATTCCACAGCTTTCCACGGGAAACCTCTGTGATTGAATTCGACAGTAAATGTAGTAAGAATCTATTTACGTGTACTTGAAGTGTTTCTTCCACGTTTTTAATCATTTCTGGGAACTCTCATTGTGCATTATCAGTTTTACCAAAATTAGACAGTTTGCTTAGAAGTATTTACTGAAACCGTCACCATTTCAACTGATTCACACAAAACACCCCAAAGCCAAACCTCCTAAATTGTAAACATAAACACTATTCTCGCCATTCCAAGGCTTTAGACACCAATTCTGAGCTCTGTAAACATGAACTCTAAATAATTGAAAGCACAGAACCGTGAAAACGCCACCGGAAGTACCCGGACTTGTAAACATTAAGAGTATTTTCGTCATTTCACAGCTTTCCCCTGGAAACCTCCGTAATTGAATACGACATTAAATGTAGTAAGAATCTGTTTACGTGTACTTGAAGTGTTTCTTCCATGTTCTTAATCATTTCTGGGAACTCTCATTGTGTATTTTAACAGTTTTACCAAAATTCGGCAGTTTGCTTAGAAGTATTTACTAGAGCCGTCACCATTTTAACTGAATCACACACAAAAACGCCGAACCCAATCCTCCTTAATTGTAAACATAAACACTATTCTCGTCATTCCAAGGCTTTACACACCAATTCTGAGCTCTGTAAACATGAACTCTTAATAATTGAAAGCACAGTCCCGTGAAATCGCCACCGGAAGTACCCGTATTTGTAAACATTACCAGTATTTTCGTCATTTCACAGCTTTCCACTGGAAACCTCCGTGATTGAATTCGACAGTAAATGTAGTTAAAATCTGTTTACGTGTACTTGAAGTGTTTCTTCCACGTTTTTAATCATTTCTGGGAACTCTCATTGTGTATTTTATCAGTTTTACCAAAATTAGACAGTTTGCTTAGAAGTATTTATTGAAACCGTCACCATTTTAACTGATTCACATAAAAAAAGGCCGAACCCAATCCTCCTATATTGTAAACATAAACACTATTCTCGTCATTCCAAGGCTTTACACACCAATTCTGAGCTCTGTAAACATGAACTCTTAATAATTGAAAGCACAGTCCCGTGAAAACGCCACCCGAAGTACCCGGAGTTGTAAATATTACCAGTATTTTCGTCATTTCATGGCTTTCCACGGGAAACCTCCATGATTGAATTCGACAGTTAATTTAGTAAGAATCTATTTACGTGTACTTGAGGTGTTTATTACACGTTCTTAATCATTTCTGGGAACTCTCATTGTGTATTTTAAGAGTTTTACCAAAATTAGGCAGTTTGCTTAGAAGTATTTACTAGAACCATCACCATTTTAACTGAATCACACACAAAAACGCCGAACCCAATCCTCCTTAATTGTAAACATAAACACTATTCTCGTCATTCCAAGGCTTTACACACCAATTCTGAGCTCTGTAAACATGAACTCTTAATAATTGAAAGCACAGTCCCGTGAAAACGCCACCCGAAGTACCCGGACTTGTAAACATTACCAGTATTTTCGTCATTTCACAGCTTTCCACTGGAAACCTCCGTGATTGAATTCGACAGTAAATGTAGTTAAAATCTGTTTATGTGTACTTGAAGTGTTTCTTCCATGTTTTTAATCATTTCTGGGAACTCTCATTGTGTATTATCGGTTTTACCAAAATTAGACAGTTTGCTTAGAAGTATTTACTGAAACCGTCACCATTTTAACTGATTCACAAAAAAGAACGCCAAAGCCAATCCTCCTAAATTGTAAACATAAAAACTATTCTCGTATTTCCAAGGCTTTAGACACGAATTCTGAGCTCTGTAAACAGGAACTCTTAATAATTGAAAGCACAGAACCGTAAAAACGCCACCGGAAGTCCCCGGACTTGTAAACATTACCAGTATTTTCGTCATTCCACAGCTTTCCACGGGAAACCTCTGTGATTGAATTTGACAGTAAATGTAGTAAGAATCTATTTACGTGTACTTGAGGTGTTTATTACACGTTCTTAATCATTTTTGGGCACTCTCATTGTGTATTTTAACATTTTTAGCAAAATTAGACATTTTGCATAGAAGTATTTACCGGAACCGTCACCATTTCAACTGATTCACACAAAACACGCCAAAGCCAAACCTCCTAAATTGTAAACATAAACACTATTCTCGTCATTCCAAGGCTTTAGACACCTACTCTGAGATCTGTAAACATGAACTCTTAATAATTGAAAGCACAGTCCCGTGAAAACGCCACCCGAAGTACCCGGATTTATAAACATTACCAGTATTTTCGTCATTTCACAGCTTTACACGGGAAACCTCTGTAATTGAATTCGACAGTAAATGTAGTAAGAATCTATTTACGTGTACTTGAACTGTTTCTTCCACGTTCTTAATCATTTCTGGGAACTCTCATTGTGTATTTTAACAGTTTTACCAAAATTAGGCAGTTTGCTTAGAAGTATTCACTACAACCGTCACCATTTTAACTGAATCACACACGAAAACGCCGAACCCAATCCTCCTTAATTGTAAACATAAACACTATTCTCGTCATTCCAAGGCTTTACACACCAATTCTGAGCTCTGTAAACATGAACTCTTAATAATTGAAAGCACAGTCCCGTGAAAACGCCACCCGAAGTACCCGGACTTGTAAACATTACCAGTATTTTCGTCATTTCACAGCTTTCCACTGGAAACCTCCGTGATTGAATTCGACAGTAAATGTAGTTAAAATCTGTTTATGTGTACTTGAAGTGTTTCTTCCACGTTTTTAATCATTTCTGGGAACTCTCATTGTGTATTATCAGTTTTACCAAAATTAGACAGTTTGCTTAGAAGTATTTACTGAAACCGTCACCATTTTAACTGATTCACAAAAAAAAAAACGCCAAAGCCAATCCTCCTAAATTGTAAACATAAAAACTATTCTCGTATTTCCAAGGCTTTAGACACGAATTCTGAGCTCTGTAAACAGGAACTCTTAATAATTGAAAGCACAGAACCGTAAAAACGCCACCGGAAGTCCCCGGACTTGTAAACATTACCAGTATTTTCGTCATTCCACAGCTTTCCACGGGAAACCTCTGTGATTGAATTTGACAGTAAATGTAGTAAGAATCTATTTACGTGTACTTGAGGTGTTTATTACACGTTCTTAATCATTTTTGGGCACTCTCATTGTGTATTTTAACATTTTTAGCAAAATTAGACATTTTGCATAGAAGTATTTACCGGAACCGTCACCATTTCAACTGATTCACACAAAACACGCCAAAGCCAAACCTCCTAAATTGTAAACATAAACACTATTCTCGTCATTCCAAGGCTTTAGACACCTACTCTGAGATCTGTAAACATGAACTCTTAATAATTGAAAGCACAGTCCCGTGAAAACGCCACCCGAAGTACCCGGATTTATAAACATTACCAGTATTTTCGTCATTTCACAGCTTTACACGGGAAACCTCTGTAATTGAATTCGACAGTAAATGTAGTAAGAATCTATTTACGTGTACTTGAACTGTTTCTTCCACGTTCTTAATCATTTCTGGGAACTCTCATTGTGTATTTTAACAGTTTTACCAAAATTAGGCAGTTTGCTTAGAAGTATTCACTACAACCGTCACCATTTTAACTGAATCACACACGAAAACGCCGAACCCAATCCTCCTTAATTGTAAACATAAACACTATTCTCGTCATTCCAAGGCTTTACACACCAATTCTGAGCTCTGTAAACATGAACTCTTAATAATTGAAAGCACAGTCCCGTGAAAACGCCACCCGAAGTACCAGGAGTTGTAAATATTACCAGTATTTTCGTCATTTCATGGCTTTCCACTGGAAACCTCCGTGATTGAATTCGACAGTAAATGTAGTTAAAATCTGTTTACGTGTACTTGAAGTGTTTCTTCCACGTTTTTAATCATTTCTGGGAACTCTCATTGTGTATTTTATCAGTTTTACCAAAATTAGACAGTTTGCTTAGAAGTATTTATTGAAACCGTCACCATTTTAACTGATTCACATAAAAAAAGGCCGAACCCAATCCTCCTATATTGTAAACATAAACACTATTCTCGTCATTCCAAGGCTTTACACACCAATTCTGAGCTCTGTAAACATGAACTCTTAATAATTGAAAGCACAGTCCCGTGAAAACGCCACCCGAAGTACCCGGAGTTGTAAATATTACCAGTATTTTCGTCATTTCATGGCTTTCCACGGGAAACCTCCATGATTGAATTCGACAGTTAATTTAGTAAGAATCTATTTACGTGTACTTGAGGTGTTTATTACACGTTCTTAATCATTTCTGGGAACTCTCATTGTGTATTTTAAGAGTTTTACCAAAATTAGGCAGTTTGCTTAGAAGTATTTACTAGAACCATCACCATTTTAACTGAATCACACACAAAAACGCCGAACCCAATCCTCCTTAATTGTAAACATAAACACTATTCTCGTCATTCCAAGGCTTTACACACCAATTCTGAGCTCTGTAAACATGAACTCTTAATAATTGAAAGCACAGTCCCGTGAAAACGCCACCCGAAGTACCCGGACTTGTAAACATTACCAGTATTTTCGTCATTCCACAGCTTTCCACGGGAAACCTCTGTGATTGAATTCGACAGTAAATGTAGTAAGAATCTATTTACGTGTACTTGAAGTGTTTCTTCCACGTTTTTAATCATTTCTGGGAACTCTCATTGTGCATTATCAGTTTTACCAAAATTAGACAGTTTGCTTAGAAGTATTTACTGAAACCGTCACCATTTCAACTGATTCACACAAAACACCCCAAAGCCAAACCTCCTAAATTGTAAACATAAACACTATTCTCGCCATTCCAAGGCTTTAGACACCAATTCTGAGCTCTGTAAACATGAACTCTAAATAATTGAAAGCACAGAACCGTGAAAACGCCACCGGAAGTACCCGGACTTGTAAACATTAAGAGTATTTTCGTCATTTCACAGCTTTCCCCTGGAAACCTCCGTAATTGAATACGACATTAAATGTAGTAAGAATCTGTTTACGTGTACTTGAAGTGTTTCTTCCATGTTCTTAATCATTTCTGGGAACTCTCATTGTGTATTTTAACAGTTTT
This sequence comes from Myotis daubentonii, assembly GCF_963259705.1. Lineage (NCBI taxonomy): Eukaryota > Metazoa > Chordata > Mammalia > Chiroptera > Vespertilionidae > Myotis > Myotis daubentonii. Next base: position 460,489 of record NW_026775476.1, on the reverse strand, counting down.
ACCAAAATTCGGCAGTTTGCTTAGAAGTATTTACTAGAGCCGTCACCATTTTAACTGAATCACACACAAAAACGCCGAACCCAATCCTCCTTAATTGTAAACATAAACACTATTCTCGTCATTCCAAGGCTTTACACACCAATTCTGAGCTCTGTAAACATGAACTCTTAATAATTGAAAGCACAGTCCCGTGAAATCGCCACCGGAAGTACCCGTATTTGTAAACATTACCAGTATTTTCGTCATTTCACAGCTTTCCACTGGAAACCTCCGTGATTGAATTCGACAGTAAATGTAGTTAAAATCTGTTTACGTGTACTTGAAGTGTTTCTTCCACGTTTTTAATCATTTCTGGGAACTCTCATTGTGTATTTTATCAGTTTTACCAAAATTAGACAGTTTGCTTAGAAGTATTTATTGAAACCGTCACCATTTTAACTGATTCACATAAAAAAAGGCCGAACCCAATCCTCCTATATTGTAAACATAAACACTATTCTCGTCATTCCAAGGCTTTACACACCAATTCTGAGCTCTGTAAACATGAACTCTTAATAATTGAAAGCACAGTCCCGTGAAAACGCCACCCGAAGTACCCGGAGTTGTAAATATTACCAGTATTTTCGTCATTTCATGGCTTTCCACGGGAAACCTCCATGATTGAATTCGACAGTTAATTTAGTAAGAATCTATTTACGTGTACTTGAGGTGTTTATTACACGTTCTTAATCATTTCTGGGAACTCTCATTGTGTATTTTAAGAGTTTTACCAAAATTAGGCAGTTTGCTTAGAAGTATTTACTAGAACCATCACCATTTTAACTGAATCACACACAAAAACGCCGAACCCAATCCTCCTTAATTGTAAACATAAACACTATTCTCGTCATTCCAAGGCTTTACACACCAATTCTGAGCTCTGTAAACATGAACTCTTAATAATTGAAAGCACAGTCCCGTGAAAACGCCACCCGAAGTACCCGGACTTGTAAACATTACCAGTATTTTCGTCATTTCACAGCTTTCCACTGGAAACCTCCGTGATTGAATTCGACAGTAAATGTAGTTAAAATCTGTTTATGTGTACTTGAAGTGTTTCTTCCATGTTTTTAATCATTTCTGGGAACTCTCATTGTGTATTATCAGTTTTACCAAAATTAGACAGTTTGCTTAGAAGTATTTACTGAAACCGTCACCATTTTAACTGATTCACAAAAAAAAAACGCCAAAGCCAATCCTCCTAAATTGTAAACATAAAAACTATTCTCGTATTTCCAAGGCTTTAGACACGAATTCTGAGCTCTGTAAACAGGAACTCTTAATAATTGAAAGCACAGAACCGTAAAAACGCCACCGGAAGTCCCCGGACTTGTAAACATTACCAGTATTTTCGTCATTCCACAGCTTTCCACGGGAAACCTCTGTGATTGAATTTGACAGTAAATGTAGTAAGAATCTATTTACGTGTACTTGAGGTGTTTATTACACGTTCTTAATCATTTTTGGGCACTCTCATTGTGTATTTTAACATTTTTAGCAAAATTAGACATTTTGCATAGAAGTATTTACCGGAACCGTCACCATTTCAACTGATTCACACAAAACACGCCAAAGCCAAACCTCCTAAATTGTAAACATAAACACTATTCTCGTCATTCCAAGGCTTTAGACACCTACTCTGAGATCTGTAAACATGAACTCTTAATAATTGAAAGCACAGTCCCGTGAAAACGCCACCCGAAGTACCCGGATTTATAAACATTACCAGTATTTTCGTCATTTCACAGCTTTACACGGGAAACCTCTGTAATTGAATTCGACAGTAAATGTAGTAAGAATCTATTTACGTGTACTTGAACTGTTCCTTCCAGGTTCTTAATCATTTCTGGGAACTCTCATTGTGTATTTTAACAGTTTTACCAAAATTAGGCAGTTTGCTTAGAAGTATTCACTACAACCGTCACCATTTTAACTGAATCACACACGAAAACGCCGAACCCAATCCTCCTTAATTGTAAACATAAACACTATTCTCGTCATTCCAAGGCTTTACACACCAATTCTGAGCTCTGTAAACATGAACTCTTAATAATTGAAAGCACAGTCCCGTGAAAACGCCACCCGAAGTACCAGGAGTTGTAAATATTACCAGTATTTTCGTCATTTCATGGCTTTCCACTGGAAACCTCCGTGATTGAATTCGACAGTACATGTAGTTAAAATCTGTTTACGTGTACTTGAAGTGTTTCTTCCACGTTTTTAATCATTTCTGGGAACTCTCATTGTGTATTTTATCAGTTTTACCAAAATTAGACAGTTTGCTTAGAAGTATTTATTGAAACCGTCACCATTTTAACTGATTCACATAAAAAAAGGCCGAACCCAATCCTCCTATATTGTAAACATAAACACTATTCTCGTCATTCCAAGGCTTTACACACCAATTCTGAGCTCTGTAAACATGAACTCTTAATAATTGAAAGCACAGTCCCGTGAAAACGCCACCCAAAATACCCGGATTTATAAACATTACCAGTATTTTCCTCATTTCACAGCTTTACACGGGAAACCTCTGTAATTGAATTCGACAGTATATGTAGTAAGAATCTATTTACGTGTACTTGAGGTGTTTATTACACGTTCTTAATCATTTCTGGGAACTCTCATTGTGTATTTTAACAGTTTTACCAAAATTAGGCAGTTTGCTTAGAAGTATTTACTAGATGCGTCGCCATTTTAACTGACTAAAAAAAAAAAAAAAAAACGCCGAACCCAATCCTCCTTAATTGTAAACATAAACACTATTCTCGTCATTCCAAGGCTTTACACACCAATTCTGAGCTCTGTAAACATGAACTCTTAATAATTGAAAGCACAGAACCATGAAAACGCCACCGGAAGTACCCGGACTTGTAAACATTACCAGTATTTTCGTCATTCCACAGCTTTCCACGGGAAACCTCTGTGATTGAATTCGACAGTAAATGTAGTAAGAATCTATTTACGTGTACTTGAAGTGTTTCTTCCACGTTTTTAATCATTTCTGGGAACTCTCATTGTGTATTATCAGTTTTACCAAAATTAGACAGTTTGCTTAGAAGTATTTACTGAAACCGTCACCATTTCAACTGATTCACACAAAACACCCCAAAGCCAAACCTCCTAAATTGTAAACATAAACACTATTCTCGCCATTCCAAGGCTTTAGACACCAATTCTGAGCTCTGTAAACATGAACTCTAAATAATTGAAAGCACAGAACCGTGAAAACGCCACCGGAAGTACCCGGACTTGTAAACATTAAGAGTATTTTCGTCATTTCACAGCTTTCCCCTGGAAACCTCCGTAATTGAATACGACATTAAATGTAGTAAGAATCTGTTTACGTGTACTTGAAGTGTTTCTTCCATGTTCTTAATCATTTCTGGGAACTCTCATTGTGTATTTTAACAGTTTTACCAAAATTCGGCAGTTTGCTTAGAAGTATTTACTAGAGCCGTCACCATTTTAACTGAATCACACACAAAAACGCCGAACCCAATCCTCCTTAATTGTAAACATAAACACTATTCTCGTCATTCCAAGGCTTTACACACCAATTCTGAGCTCTGTAAACATGAACTCTTAATAATTGAAAGCACAGTCCCGTGAAATCGCCACCGGAAGTACCCGTATTTGTAAACATTACCAGTATTTTCGTCATTTCACAGCTTTCCACTGGAAACCTCCGTGATTGAATTCGACAGTAAATGTAGTTAAAATCTGTTTACGTGTACTTGAAGTGTTTCTTCCAAGTTTTTAATCATTTCTGGGAACTCTCATTGTGTATTTTATCAGTTTTACCAAAATTAGACAGTTTGCTTAGAAGTATTTACTGAAACCGTCACCATTTTAACTGATTCACATAAAAAAAGGCCGAACCCAATCCTCCTATATTGTAAACATAAACACTATTCTCGTCGTTCCACGGCTTTACACACCAATTCTGAGCTCTGTAAACATGAACTCTTAATAATTGAAAGCACAGTCCCGTGAAAACGCCACCCAAAATACCCGGATTTATAAACATTACCAGTATTTTTGTCATTTCACAGCTTTACACGGGAAACCTCTGTAATTGAATTCGACAGTATATGTAGTAAGAATCTATTTACGTGTACTTGAGGTGTTTATTACACGTTCTTAATCATTTCTGGGAACTCTCATTGTGTATTTTAACAGTTTTACCAAAATTAGGCAGTTTGCTTAGAAGTATTTACTAGATGCGTCGCCATTTTAACTGACTAAAAAAAAAAAAAAAAAAAAAACGCCGAACCCAATCCTCCTTAATTGTAAACATAAACACTATTCTCGTCATTCCAAGGCTTTACACACCAATTCTGAGCTCTGTAAACATGAACTCTTAATAATTGAAAGCACAGTCCCGTGAAAACGCCATCCGAAGTACCCGGATTTTTTAAACATTACCAGTACTTTCGTCATTTCACAGCTTTACACGGGAAACCTCTGTAATTGAATTCGACAGTATATGTAGTAAGAATCTATTTACGTGTACGTGAGGTGTTTATTACACGTTCTTAATCATTTCTGGGAACTCTCATTGTGTATTTAATAGTTTTACCAAAATTAGGCAGTTTGCTTAGAAGTATTTAGTAGAACCGTCACCATTTTAACTGACTAAAAAAAAAAAAAACAAACGCTGAACCCAATCCTCCTTAACTGTAAACATAAACACTATTCTCGTCATTCCAAGGCTTTACACACCAATTCTGAGCTCTGTAAACATGAACTCTTAATAATTGAAAGCACAGAACCATGAAAACGCCACCGGAAGTACCCGGACTTGTAAACATTACCAGTATTTTCGTCATTCCACAGCTTTCCACGGGAAACCTCTGTGATTGAATTCGACAGTAAATGTAGTAAGAATCTATTTACGTGTACTTGAAGTGTTTCTTCCACGTTTTTAATCATTTCTGGGAACTCTCATTGTGTATTATCAGTTTTACCAAAATTAGACAGTTTGCTTAGAAGTATTTACTGAAACCGTCACCATTTTAACTGATTTACAAAAAAAACGCCAAAGCCAATCCTCCTAAATTGTAAACATAAAAACTATTCTCGTGATTCCAAGGCTTTAGACACCAATTCTGAGCTCTGTAAACAGGAACTCTTAATAATTGAAAGCACAGAACCGTAAAAACGCCACCGGAAGTACCCGAACTTGTAAACATTACCAGTATTTTCGTCATTTCACAGCTTTCCACGGGAAACCTCTGTGATTGAATTCGACAGTAAATGTAGTAAGAATCTATTTACGTGTACTTGAGGTGTTTATTACACGTTCTTAATCATTTCTGGGCACTGTCATTGTGTATTTTAACATTTTTAGCAAAATTAGACATTTTGCATAGAAGTATTTACCGGAACCGTCACCATTTCAACTGATTCACACAGAACACCCCAAAGCCAAACCTCCTAAATTGTAAACATAAACACTATTCTCGCCATTCCAAGGCTTTAGTCACCAATTCTGAGCTCTGTAAACATGAACTCTAAATAATTGAAAGCACAGAACCGTGAAAACGCCACCGGAAGTACCCGGACTTGTAAACATTAAGAGTATTTTCGTCATTCCACAGCTTTCCCCTGGAAACCTCCGTAATTGAATACGACATTAAATGTAGTAAGAATCTGTTTACGTGTACTTGAAGTGTTTCTTCCATGTTCTTAATCATTTCTGGGAACTCTCATTGTGTATTTTAACAGTTTTACCAAAATTAGGCAGTTTGCTTAGAAGTATTTACTAGAGCCGTCACCATTTTAACTGAATCACACACAAAAACGCCGAACCCAATCCTCCTTAATTGTAAACATAAACACTATTCTCGTCATTCCAAGGCTTTACACACCAATTCTGAGCTCTGTAAACATGAACTCTTAATAATTGAAAGCACAGTCCCGTGAAATCGCCACCGGAAGTACCCGTATTTGTAAACATTACCAGTATTTTCGTCATTTCACAGCTTTCCACTGGAAACCTCCGTGATTGAATTCGACAGTAAATGTAGTTAAAATCTGTTTACGTGTACTTGAAGTGTTTCTTCCACGTTTTTAATCATTTCTGGGAACTCTCATCGTGTATTTTATCAGTTTTACCAAAATTAGACAGTTTGCTTAGAAGTATTTACTGAAACCGTCACCATTTTAACTGATTCACATAAAAAAAGGCCGAACCCAATCCTCCTATATTGTAAACATAAACACTATTCTCGTCGTTCCACGGCTTTACACACCAATTCTGAGCTCTGTAAACATGAACTCTTAATAATTGAAAGCACAGTCCCGTGAAAACGCCACCCAAAATACCCGGATTTATAAACATTACCAGTATTTTCGTCATTTCACAGCTTTACACGGGAAACCTCTGTAATTGAATTCGACAGTATATGTAGTAAGAATCTATTTACGTGTACTTGAGGTGTTTATTACACGTTTTTAATCATTTCTGGGAACTCTCCTTGTGTATTTTAACAGTTTTACCAAAATTAGGCAGTTTGCTTAGAAGTATTTACTAGATGCGTCGCCATTTTAACTGACTAAAAAAAAAAAAAAAAAAAAAAAACGCCGAACCCAATCCTCCTTAATTGTAAACATAAACACTATTCTCGTCATTCCAAGGCTTTACACACCAATTCTGAGCTCTGTAAACATGAACTCTTAATAATTGAAAGCACAGTCCCGTGAAAACGCCATCCGAAGTACCCGGATTTTTTAAACATTACCAGTACTTTCGTCATTTCACAGCTTTACACGGGAAACCTCTGTAATTGAATTCGACAGTATATGTAGTAAGAATCTATTTACGTGTACGGGAGGTGTTTATTACACGTTCTTAATCATTTCTGGGAACTCTCATTGTGTATTTTAATAGTTTTACCAAAATTAGGCAGTTTGCTTAGAAGTATTTAGTAGAACCGTCACCATTTTAACTGACTAAAAAAACAAAAAACAAACGCTGAACCCAATCCTCCTTAACTGTAAACATAAACACTATTCTCGTCATTCCAAGGCTTTACACACCAATTCTGAGCTCTGTAAACATGAACTCTTAATAATTGAAAGCACAGAACCATGAAAACGCCACCGGAAGTACCCGGACTTGTAAACATTACCAGTATTTTCGTCATTTCACAGCTTTCCACGGGAAACCTCTGTGATTGAATTCGACAGTAAATGTAGTAAGAATCTATTTACGTGTACTTGAAGTGTTTCTTCCACGTTTTTAATCATTTCTGGGAACTCTCATTGTGTATTATCAGTTTTACCAAAATTAGACAGTTTGCTTAGAAGTATTTACTGAAACCGTCACCATTTTAACTGATTTACAAAAAAAACGCCAAAGCCAATCCTCCTAAATTGTAAACATAAAAACTATTCTCGTGATTCCAAGGCTTTAGACACCAATTCTGAGCTCTGTAAACAGGAACTCTTAATAATTGAAAGCACAGAACCTTAAAAACGCCACCGGAAGTACCCGAACTTGTAAACATTACCAGTATTTTCGTCATTTCACAGCTTTCCACGGGAAACCTCTGTGATTGAATTCGACAGTAAATGTAGTAAGAATCTATTTACGTGTACTTGAGGTGTTTATTACACGTTCTTAATCATTTCTGGGCACTGTCATTGTGTATTTTAACATTTTTAGCAAAATTAGACATTTTGCATAGAAGTATTTACCGGAACCGTCACCATTTCAACTGATTCACACAGAACACCCCAAAGCCAAACCTCCTAAATTGTAAACATAAACACTATTCTCGCCATTCCAAGGCTTTAGACACCAATTCTGAGCTCTGTAAACATGAACTCTAAATAATTGAAAGCACAGAACCGTGAAAACGCCACCCAAAATACCCGGATTTATAAACATTACCAGTATTTTCGTCATTTCACAGCTTTACACGGGAAACCTCTGTAATTGAATTCGACAGTATATGTAGTAAGAATCTATTTACGTGTACTTGAGGTGTTTATTACACGTTCTTAATCATTTCTGGGAACTCTCATTGTGTATTTTAACAGTTTTACCAAAATTAGGCAGTTTGCTTAGAAGTATTTACTAGAGCCGTCACCATTTTAACTGACTAAAAAAAAAAAAAAAAAAACGCCGAACCCAATCCTCCTTAATTGTAAACATAAACACTATTCTCGTCATTCCAAGGCTTTACACACCAATTCTGAGCTCTGTAAACATGAACTCTTAATAATTGAAAGCACAGTCCCGTGAAAACGCCATCCGAAGTACCCGGATTTTTTAAACATTACCAGTACTTTCGTCATTTCACAGCTTTACACGGGAAAACTCTGTAATTGAATTCGACAGTATATGTAGTAAGAATCTATTTACGTGTACGTGAGGTGTTTATTACACGTTCTTAATCATTTCTGGGAACTCTCATTGTGTATTTTAACAGTTTTACCAAAATTAGGCAGTTTGCTTAGAAGTATTTACTAGAACCGTCACCATTTTAACTGACTAAAAAAAACAAAAACAAACGCCGAACCCAATCCTCCTTAATTGTAAACATAAACACTATTCTCGTCATTCCAAGGCTTTACACACCAATTCTGAGCTCTGTAAACATGAACTCTTAATAATTGAAAGCACAGAACCATGAAAACGCCACCGGAAGTACCCGGACTTGTAAACATTACCAGTATTTTCGTCATTCCACAGTTTTCCACGGGAAACCTCTGTGATTGAATTCGACAGTAAATGTAGTAAGAATCTATTTACGTGTACTTGAAGTGTTCCTTCCACGTTTTTAATCATTTCTGGGAACTCTCATTGTGTATTATCAGTTTTACCAAAATTAGACAGTTTGCTTAGAAGTATTTACTGAAACCGTCACCATTTTAACTGATTTACAAAAAAAACGCCAAAGCCAATCCTCCTAAATTGTAAACATAAAAACTATTCTCGTGATTCCAAGGCTTTAGACACCAATTCTGAGCTCTGTAAACAGGAACTCTTAATAATTGAAAGCACAGTCCCGTGAAAACGCCACCCGAAGTACCCGGATTTGTAAACATTACCAGTATTTTCGTCATTTCACAGCTTTCCACTGGAAACCTCCGTGATTGAATTCGACAGTAAATGTAGTTAAAATCTGTTTATGTGTACTTGAAGTGTTTCTTCCACGTTTTTAATCATTTCTGGGAACTCTCATTGTGTATTATCAGTTTTACCAAAATTAGACAGTTTGCTTAGAAGTATTTACTGAAACCGTCACCATTTTAACTGATTCACAAAAAAAAAACGCCAAAGCCAATCCTCCTAAATTGTAAACATAAAAACTATTCTCGTATTTCCAAGGCTTTAGACACGAATTCTGAGCTCTGTAAACAGGAACTCTTAATAATTGAAAGCACAGAACCGTAAAAACGCCACCGGAAGTACCCGGACTTGTAAACATTACCATTATTTTCGTCATTCCACAGCTTTCCACGGGAAACCTCCGTGATTGAATTCGACAGTAAATGTAGTAAGAATCTATTTACGTGTACTTGAGGTGTTTATTACACGTTCTTAATCATTTTTGGGCACTCTCATTGTGTATTTTAACATTTTTAGCAAAATTAGACATTTTGCATAGAAGTATTTACCGGAACCGTCACCATTTCAACTGATTCACACAAAACAAGCCAAAGCCAAACCTCCGAAATTGTAAACATAAACACTATTCTCGTCATTCCAAGGCTTTAGACACCTACTCTGAGCTCTGTAAACATGAACTCTTAATAATTGAAAGCACAGAACCGTGAAAACGCCACCGGAAGTACACGGACTTGTAAACATTAAGAGTATTTTTGTCATTCCTCAGCTTTCCCCTGGAAACCTCCGTGATTGAATACGACATTAAATGTAGTAAGAATCTGTTTACGTGTACTTGAAGTGTTTCTTCCATGTTTCTAATCATTTCTGGAAACTATCATTGTGTATTTTAACAGTTTTAGCAAAATGAGGCAGTTTGCTTAGAAGTTTTTACTAGAACAGTCACCATTTTAACTGAATCACAAAAAAAAAACGCCGAACCCAATCCTCCTTAATTGTAAACATAAACACTATTCTCGTCATTCCAAGGCTTTAGACACCTACTCTGAGATCTGTAAACATGAACTCTTAATAATTGAAAGCACAGTCCCGTGAAAACGCCATCCGAAGTACCCGGATTTTTTAAACATTACCAGTACTTTCGTCATTTCACAGCTTTACATGGGAAACCTCTGTAATTGAATTCGACAGTATATGTAGTAAGAATCTATTTACGTGTACGTGAGGTGTTTATTACACGTTCTTAATCATTTCTGGGAACTCTCATTGTGTATTTTAACAGTTTTACCAAAATTAGGCAGTTTGCTTAGAAGTATTTACTAGAACCGTCACCATTTTAACTGACTAAAAAAAAAAAAAACAAACGCCGAACCCAATCCTCCTTAACTGTAAACATAAACACTATTCTCGTCATTCCAAGGCTTTACACACCAATTCTGAGCTCTGTAAACATGAACTCTTAATAATTGAAAGCACAGAACCATGAAAACGCCACCGGAAGTACCCGGACTTGTAAACATTACCAGTATTTTCGTCATTCCACAGCTTTCCACGGGAAACCTCTGTGATTGAATTCGACAGTAAAAGTAGTAAGAATCTATTTACGTGTACTTGAAGTGTTTCTTCCACGTTCTTAATCATTTCTGGGAACTCTCATTGTGTATTATCAGTTTTACCAAAATTAGACAGTTTGCTTAGAAGTATTTACTGAAACCGTCACCATTTTAACTGATTTACAAAAAAAACGCCAAAGCCAATCCTCCTAAATTGTAAACATAAAAACTATTCTCGTGATTCCAAGGCTTTAGACACCAATTCTGAGCTCTGTAAACAGGAACTCTTAATAATTGAAAGCACAGAACCGTAAAAACGCCACCGGAAGTACCCGAACTTGTAAACATTACCAGTATTTTCGTCATTTCACAGCTTTCCACGGGAAACCTCTGTGATTGAATTCGACAGTAAATGTAGTAAGAATCTATTTACGTGTACTTGAGGTGTTTATTACACGTTCTTAATCATTTCTGGGCACTGTCATTGTGTATTTTAACATTTTTAGCAAAATTAGACATTTTGCATAGAAGTATTTACCGGAACCGTCACCATTTCAACTGATTCACACAAAACACCCCAAAGCCAAACCTCCTAAATTGTAAACATAAACACTATTCTCGCCATTCCAAGGCTTTAGACACCAATTCTGAGCTCTGTAAACATGAACTCTAAATAATTGAAAGCACAGAACCGTGAAAACGCCACCGGAAGTACCCGGACTTGTAAACATTAAGAGTATTTTCGTCATTCCACAGCTTTCCCCTGGAAACCTCCGTAATTGAATACGACATTAAATGTAGTAAGAATCTGTTTACGTGTACTTGAAGTGTTTCTTCCATGTTTTTAATCATTTCTGGAAACTATCATTGTGTATTTTAACAGTTTTAGCAAAATGAGGCAGTTTGCTTAGAAGTATTTACTAGAACCGTCACCATTTTAACTGAATCACAAAAAAAAAACGCCGAACCCAATCCTCCGATATTGTAAACATAAACACTATTTTCGTGATTCTAAGGCTTTACACACCAATTCTGAGCTCTGTAAACATGAACTCTTAATAATTGAAAGCACAGTCCCGTGAAAACGCCACCCGAAGTACCCGGTTTTATAAACATTACCAGTATTTTCGTTATTTCACAGCTTTACACGGGAAAACTCTGTAATTGAATTCGACAGTAAATATAGTAAGAATCTATTTACGTGTACTTGAGGTGTTTATTACACGTTCTTAATCATTTCTGGGAACTCTCATTGTGTATTTTAACAGTTTTACCAAAATTAGGCAGTTTGCTTAGAAGTATTTACGAGAACCGTCACCATTTTAACTGATTTACAAAAAAACCGCCAAAGCCAATCCTCCTAAATTGTAAACATAAAAACTATTCTCGTGATTCCAAGGCTTTAGACACCAATTCTGAGCTCTGTAAACAGGAACTCTTAATAATTGAAAGCACAGTCCCGTGAAAACGCCACCCGAAGTGCCCGGACTTGTAAACATTACCAGTATTTTCGTCATTTCACAGCTTTCCACTGGAAACCTCCGTGATTGAATTCGACAGTAAATGTAGTTAAAATCTGTTTATGTGTACTTGAAGTGTTTCTTCCACGTTTTTAATCATTTCTGGGAACTCTCATTGTGTATTATCAGTTTTACCAAAATTAGACAGTTTGCTTAGAAGTATTTACTGAAACCGTCACCATTTTAACTGATTCACAAAAAAAAAACGCCAAAGCCAATCCTCCTAAATTGTAAACATAAAAACTATTCTCGTATTTCCAAGGCTTTAGACACGAATTCTGAGCTCTGTAAACAGGAACTCTTAATAATTGAAAGCACAGAACCGTAAAAACTCCACCGGAAGTACCCGGACTTGTAAACTTTACCAGTATTTTCGTCATTCCACAGCTTTCCACGGGAAACCTCTGTGATTGAATTCGACAGTAAATGTAGTAAGAATCTATTTACGTGTACTTGAGGTGTTTATTACACGTTCTTAATCATTTCTGGGCACTGTCATTGTGTATTTTAACATTTTTAGCAAAATTAGACATTTTGCATAGAAGTATTTACCGGAACCGTCACCATTTCAACTGATTCACACAGAACACCCCAAAGCCAAACCTCCTAAATTGTAAACATAAACACTATTCTCGCCATTCCAAGGCTTTAGACACCAATTCTGAGCTCTGTAAACATGAACTCTAAATAATTGAAAGCACAGAACCGTGAAAACGCCACCGGAAGTACCCGGACTTGTAAACATTAAGAGTATTTTCGTCATTCCACAGCTTTCCCCTGGAAACCTCCGTAATTGAATACGACATTAAATGTAGTAAGAATCTGTTTACGTGTACTTGAAGTGTTTCTTCCATGTTCTTAATCATTTCTGGGAACTCTCATTGTGTATTTTAACAGTTTTACCAAAATTAGGCAGTTTGCTTAGAAGTATTTACTAGAGCCGTCACCATTTTAACTGAATCACACACAAAAACGCCGAACCCAATCCTCCTTAATTGTAAACATAAACACTATTCTCGTCATTCCAAGGCTTTACACACCAATTCTGAGCTCTGTAAACATGAACTCTTAATAATTGAAAGCACAGTCCCGTGAAATCGCCACCGGAAGTACCCGTATTTGTAAACATTACCAGTATTTTCGTCATTTCACAGCTTTCCACTGGAAACCTCCGTGATTGAATTCGACAGTAAATGTAGTTAAAATCTGTTTACGTGTACTTGAAGTGTTTTTTCCACGTTTTTAATCATTTCTGGGAACTCTCATCGTGTATTTTATCAGTTTTACAAAAATTAGACAGTTTGCTTAGAAGTATTTACTGAAACCGTCACCATTTTAACTGATTCACATAAAAAAAGGCCGAACCCAATCCTCCTATATTGTAAACATAAACACTATTCTCGTCGTTCCAAGGCTTTACACACCAATTCTGAGCTCTGTAAACATGAACTCTTAATAATTGAAAGCACAGTCCCGTGAAAACGCCACCCAAAATACCCGGATTTATAAACATTACCAGTATTTTCGTCATTTCACAGCTTTACACGGGAAACCTCTGTAATTGAATTCGACAGTATATGTAGTAAGAATCTCTTTACGTGTACTTGAGGTGTTTATTACACGTTCTTAATCATTTCTGGGAACTCTCATTGTGTATTTTAACAGTTTTACCAAAATTAGGCAGTTTGCTTAGAAGTATTTACTAGATGCGTCGCCATTTTAACTGACTAAAAAAAAAAAAAAAAAAAAACGCAGAACCCAATCCTCCTTAATTGTAAACATAAACACTATTCTCGTCATTCCAAGGCTTTACACACCAATTCTGAGCTCTGTAAACATGAACTCTTAATAATTGAAAGCACAGTCCCGTGAAAACGCCATCCGAAGTACCCGGATTTTTTAAACATTACCAGTACTTTCGTCATTTCACAGCTTTACACGGGAAAACTCTGTAATTGAATTCGACAGTATATGTAGTAAGAATCTATTTACGTGTACGTGAGGTGTTTATTACACGTTCTTAATCATTTCTGGGAACTCTCATTGTGTATTTTAACAGTTTTACCAAAATTAGGCAGTTTGCTTAGAAGTATTTACTAGAACCGTCACCATTTTAACTGACTAAAAAAAAAAAAAACAAACGCCGAACCCAATCCTCCTTAATTGTAAACATAAACACTATTCTCGTCATTCCAAGGCTTTACACACCAATTCTGAGCTCTGTAAACATGAACTCTTAATAATTGAAAGCACAGAACCATGAAAACGCCACCGGAAGTACCCGGACTTGTAAACATTACCAGTATTTTCGTCATTCCACAGCTTTCCACGGGAAACCTCTGTGATTGAATTCGACAGTAAATGTAGTAAGAATCTATTTACGTTTACTTGAAGTGTTCCTTCCACGTTTTTAATCATTTCTGGGAACTCTCATTGTGTATTATCAGTTTTACCAAAATTAGACAGTTTGCTTAGAAGTATTTACTGAAACCGTCACCATTTTAACTGATTCACAAAAAAAAAACGCCAAAGCCAATCCTCCTAAATTGTAAACATAAAAACTATTCTCGTATTTCCAAGGCTTTAGACACGAATTCTGAGCTCTGTAAACAGGAACTCTTAATAATTGAAAGCACAGAACCGTAAAAACGCCACCGGAAGTACCCGGACTTGTAAACATTACCAGTATTTTCGTCATTCCACAGCTTTCCACGGGAAACCTCCGTGATTGAATTCGACAGTAAATGTAGTAAGAATCTATTTACGTGTACTTGAGGTGTTTATTACACGTTCTTAATCATTTTTGGGCACTCTCATTGTGTATTTTAACATTTTTAGCAAAATTAGACATTTTGCATAGAAGTATTTACCGGAACCGTCACCATTTCAACTGATTCACACAAAACAAGCCAAAGCCAAACCTCCGAAATTGTAAACATAAACACTATTCTCGTCATTCCAAGGCTTTAGACACCTACTCTGAGCTCTGTAAACATGAACTCTTAATAATTGAAAGCACAGAACCGTGAAAACGCCACCGGAAGTACACGGACTTGTAAACATTAAGAGTATTTTTGTCATTCCTCAGCTTTCCCCTGGAAACCTCCGTGATTGAATACGACATTAAATGTAGTAAGAATCTGTTTACGTGTACTTGAAGTGTTTCTTCCATGTTTCTAATCATTTCTGGAAACTATCATTGTGTATTTTAACAGTTTTAGCAAAATGAGGCAGTTTGCTTAGAAGTTTTTACTAGAACAGTCACCATTTTAACTGAATCACAAAAAAAAAAACGCCGAACCCAATCCTCCTTAATTGTAAACATAAACACTATTCTCGTCATTCCAAGGCTTTAGACACCTACTCTGAGATCTGTAAACATGAACTCTTAATAATTGAAAGCACAGTCCCGTGAAAACGCCATCCGAAGTACCCGGATTTTTTAAACATTACCAGTACTTTCGTCATTTCACAGCTTTACATGGGAAACCTCTGTAATTGAATTCGACAGTATATGTAGTAAGAATCTATTTACGTGTACGTGAGGTGTTTATTACACGTTCTTAATCATTTCTGGGAACTCTCATTGTGTATTTTAACAGTTTTACCAAAATTAGGCAGTTTGCTTAGAAGTATTTACTAGAACCGTCACCATTTTAACTGACTAAAAAAAAAAAAAACAAACGCCGAACCCAATCCTCCTTAACTGTAAACATAAACACTATTCTCGTCATTCCAAGGCTTTACACACCAATTCTGAGCTCTGTAAACATGAACTCTTAATAATTGAAAGCACAGAACCATGAAAACGCCACCGGAAGTACCCGGACTTGTAAACATTACCAGTATTTTCGTCATTCCACAGCTTTCCACGGGAAACCTCTGTGATTGAATTCGACAGTAAATGTAGTAAGAATCTATTTACGTGTACTTGAAGTGTTTCTTCCACGTTCTTAATCATTTCTGGGAACTCTCATTGTGTATTATCAGTTTTACCAAAATTAGACAGTTTGCTTAGAAGTATTTACTGAAACCGTCACCATTTTAACTGATTTACAAAAAAAACGCCAAAGCCAATCCTCCTAAATTGTAAACATAAAAACTATTCTCGTGATTCCAAGGCTTTAGACACCAATTCTGAGCTCTGTAAACAGGAACTCTTAATAATTGAAAGCACAGAACCGTAAAAACGCCACCGGAAGTACCCGAACTTGTAAACATTACCAGTATTTTCGTCATTTCACAGCTTTCCACGGGAAACCTCTGTGATTGAATTCGACAGTAAATGTAGTAAGAATCTATTTACGTGTACTTGAGGTGTTTATTACACGTTCTTAATCATTTCTGGGCACTGTCATTGTGTATTTTAACATTTTTAGCAAAATTAGACATTTTGCATAGAAGTATTTACCGGAACCGTCACCATTTCAACTGATTCACACAAAACACCCCAAAGCCAAACCTCCTAAATTGTAAACATAAACACTATTCTCGCCATTCCAAGGCTTTAGACACCAATTCTGAGCTCTGTAAACATGAACTCTAAATAATTGAAAGCACAGAACCGTGAAAACGCCACCGGAAGTACCCGGACTTGTAAACATTAAGAGTATTTTCGTCATTCCACAGCTTTCCCCTGGAAACCTCCGTAATTGAATACGACATTAAATGTAGTAAGAATCTGTTTACGTGTACTTGAAGTGTTTCTTCCATGGTTTTAATCATTTCTGGAAACTATCATTGTGTATTTTAACAGTTTTAGCAAAATGAGGCAGTTTGCTTAGAAGTATTTACTAGAACCGTCACCATTTTAACTGAATCACAAAAAAAAAACGCCGAACCCAATCCTCCGATATTGTAAACATAAACACTATTTTCGTGATTCTAAGGCTTTACACACCAATTCTGAGCTCTGTAAACATGAACTCTTAATAATTGAAAGCACAGTCCCGTGAAAACGCCACCCGAAGTACCCGGTTTTATAAACATTACCAGTATTTTCGTTATTTCACAGCTTTACACGGGAAAACTCTGTAATTGAATTCGACAGTAAATATAGTAAGAATCTATTTACGTGTACTTGAGGTGTTTATTACACGTTCTTAATCATTTCTGGGAACTCTCATTGTGTATTTTAACAGTTTTACCAAAATTAGGCAGTTTGCTTAGAAGTATTTACGAGAACCGTCACCATTTTAACTGATTTACAAAAAAACCGCCAAAGCCAATCCTCCTAAATTGTAAACATAAAAACTATTCTCGTGATTCCAAGGCTTTAGACACCAATTCTGAGCTCTGTAAACAGGAACTCTTAATAATTGAAAGCACAGTCCCGTGAAAACGCCACCCGAAGTGCCCGGACTTGTAAACATTACCAGTATTTTCGTCATTTCACAGCTTTCCACTGGAAACCTCCGTGATTGAATTCGACAGTAAATGTAGTTAAAATCTGTTTATGTGTACTTGAAGTGTTTCTTCCACGTTTTTAATCATTTCTGGGAACTCTCATTGTGTATTATCAGTTTTACCAAAATTAGACAGTTTGCTTAGAAGTATTTACTGAAACCGTCACCATTTTAACTGATTCACAAAAAAAAAACGCCAAAGCCAATCCTCCTAAATTGTAAACATAAAAACTATTCTCGTATTTCCAAGGCTTTAGACACGAATTCTGAGCTCTGTAAACAGGAACTCTTAATAATTGAAAGCACAGAACCGTAAAAACTCCACCGGAAGTACCCGGACTTGTAAACTTTACCAGTATTTTCGTCATTCCACAGCTTTCCACGGGAAACCTCTGTGATTGAATTCGACAGTAAATGTAGTAAGAATCTATTTACGTGTACTTGAGGTGTTTATTACACGTTCTTAATCATTTCTGGGCACTGTCATTGTGTATTTTAACATTTTTAGCAAAATTAGACATTTTGCATAGAAGTATTTACCGGAACCGTCACCATTTCAACTGATTCACACAGAACACCCCAAAGCCAAACCTCCTAAATTGTAAACATAAACACTATTCTCGCCATTCCAAGGCTTTAGACACCAATTCTGAGCTCTGTAAACATGAACTCTAAATAATTGAAAGCACAGAACCGTGAAAACGCCACCGGAAGTACCCGGACTTGTAAACATTAAGAGTATTTTCGTCATTCCACAGCTTTCCCCTGGAAACCTCCGTAATTGAATACGACATTAAATGTAGTAAGAATCTGTTTACGTGTACTTGAAGTGTTTCTTCCATGTTCTTAATCATTTCTGGGAACTCTCATTGTGTATTTTAACAGTTTTACCAAAATTAGGCAGTTTGCTTAGAAGTATTTACTAGAGCCGTCACCATTTTAACTGAATCACACACAAAAACGCCGAACCCAATCCTCCTTAATTGTAAACATAAACACTATTCTCGTCATTCCAAGGCTTTACACACCAATTCTGAGCTCTGTAAACATGAACTCTTAATAATTGAAAGCACAGTCCCGTGAAATCGCCACCGGAAGTACCCGTATTTGTAAACATTACCAGTATTTTCGTCATTTCACAGCTTTCCACTGGAAACCTCCGTGATTGAATTCGACAGTAAATGTAGTTAAAATCTGTTTACGTGTACTTGAAGTGTTTTTTCCACGTTTTTAATCATTTCTGGGAACTCTCATCGTGTATTTTATCAGTTTTACAAAAATTAGACAGTTTGCTTAGAAGTATTTACTGAAACCGTCACCATTTTAACTGATTCACATAAAAAAAGGCCGAACCCAATCCTCCTATATTGTAAACATAAACACTATTCTCGTCGTTCCAAGGCTTTACACACCAATTCTGAGCTCTGTAAACATGAACTCTTAATAATTGAAAGCACAGTCCCGTGAAAACGCCACCCAAAATACCCGGATTTATAAACATTACCAGTATTTTCGTCATTTCACAGCTTTACACGGGAAACCTCTGTAATTGAATTCGACAGTATATGTAGTAAGAATCTCTTTACGTGTACTTGAGGTGTTTATTACACGTTCTTAATCATTTCTGGGAACTCTCATTGTGTATTTTAACAGTTTTACCAAAATTAGGCAGTTTGCTTAGAAGTATTTACTAGATGCGTCGCCATTTTAACTGACTAAAAAAAAAAAAAAAAAAAACGCAGAACCCAATCCTCCTTAATTGTAAACATAAACACTATTCTCGTCATTCCAAGGCTTTACACACCAATTCTGAGCTCTGTAAACATGAACTCTTAATAATTGAAAGCACAGTCCCGTGAAAACGCCATCCGAAGTACCCGGATTTTTTAAACATTACCAGTACTTTCGTCATTTCACAGCTTTACACGGGAAAACTCTGTAATTGAATTCGACAGTATATGTAGTAAGAATCTATTTACGTGTACGTGAGGTGTTTATTACACGTTCTTAATCATTTCTGGGAACTCTCATTGTGTATTTTAACAGTTTTACCAAAATTAGGCAGTTTGCTTAGAAGTATTTACTAGAACCGTCACCATTTTAACTGACTAAAAAAAAAAAAAACAAACGCCGAACCCAATCCTCCTTAATTGTAAACATAAACACTATTCTCGTCATTCCAAGGCTTTACACACCAATTCTGAGCTCTGTAAACATGAACTCTTAATAATTGAAAGCACAGAACCATGAAAACGCCACCGGAAGTACCCGGACTTGTAAACATTACCAGTATTTTCGTCATTCCACAGCTTTCCACGGGAAACCTCTGTGATTGAATTCGACAGTAAATGTAGTAAGAATCTATTTACGTTTACTTGAAGTGTTCCTTCCACGTTTTTAATCATTTCTGGGAACTCTCATTGTGTATTATCAGTTTTACCAAAATTAGACAGTTTGCTTAGAAGTATTTACTGAAACCGTCACCATTTTAACTGATTTACAAAAAAAACGCCAAAGCCAATCCTCCTAAATTGTAAACATAAAAACTATTCTCGTGATTCCAAGGCTTTAGACACCAATTCTGAGCTCTGTAAACAGGAACTCTTAATAATTGAAAGCACAGTCCCGTGAAAACGCCACCCGAAGTACCCGGATTTGTAAACATTACCAGTATTTTCGTCATTTCACAGCTTTCCACTGGAAACCTCCGTGATTGAATTCGACAGTAAATGTAGTTAAAATCTGTTTATGTGTACTTGAAGTGTTTCTTCCACGTTTTTAATCATTTCTGGGAACTCTTATTGTGTATTATCAGTTTTACCAAAATTAGACAGTTTGCTTAGAAGTATTTACTGAAACCGTCACCATTTTAACTGATTCACAAAAAAAAAACGCCAAAGCCAATCCTCCTAAATTGTAAACATAAAAACTATTCTCGTATTTCCAAGGCTTTAGACACGAATTCTGAGCTCTGTAAACAGGAACTCTTAATAATTGAAAGCACAGAACCGTAAAAACGCCACCGGAAGTACCCGGACTTGTAAACATTACCAGTATTTTCGTCATTCCACAGCTTTCCACGGGAAACCTCCGTGATTGAATTCGACAGTAAATGTAGTAAGAATCTATTTACGTGTACTTGAGGTGTTTATTACACGTTCTTAATCATTTTTGGGCACTCTCATTGTGTATTTTAACATTTTTAGCAAAATTAGACATTTTGCATAGAAGTATTTACCGGAACCGTCACCATTTCAACTGATTCACACAAAACAAGCCAAAGCCAAACCTCCGAAATTGTAAACATAAACACTATTCTCGTCATTCCAAGGCTTTAGACACCTACTCTGAGCTCTGTAAACATGAACTCTTAATAATTGAAAGCACAGAACCGTGAAAACGCCACCGGAAGTACACGGACTTGTAAACATTAAGAGTATTTTTGTCATTCCTCAGCTTTCCCCTGGAAACCTCCGTGATTGAATACGACATTAAATGTAGTAAGAATCTGTTTACGTGTACTTGAAGTGTTTCTTCCATGTTTCTAATCATTTCTGGAAACTATCATTGTGTATTTTAACAGTTTTAGCAAAATGAGGCAGTTTGCTTAGAAGTTTTTACTAGAACAGTCACCATTTTAACAGAATCACAAAAAAAAAACGCCGAACCCAATCCTCCTTAATTGTAAACATAAACACTATTCTCGTCATTCCAAGGCTTTAGACACCTACTCTGAGATCTGTAAACATGAACTCTTAATAATTGAAAGCACAGTCCCGTGAAAACGCCATCCGAAGTACCCGGATTTTTTAAACATTACCAGTACTTTCGTCATTTCACAGCTTTACATGGGAAACCTCTGTAATTGAATTCGACAGTATATGTAGTAAGAATCTATTTACGTGTACGTGAGGTGTTTATTACACGTTCTTAATCATTTCTGGGAACTCTCATTGTGTATTTTAACAGTTTTACCAAAATTAGGCAGTTTGCTTAGAAGTATTTACTAGAACCGTCACCATTTTAACTGACTAAAAAAAAAAAAAACAAACGCCGAACCCAATCCTCCTTAACTGTAAACATAAACACTATTCTCGTCATTCCAAGGCTTTACACACCAATTCTGAGCTCTGTAAACATGAACTCTTAATAATTGAAAGCACAGAACCATGAAAACGCCACCGGAAGTACCCGGACTTGTAAACATTACCAGTATTTTCGCCATTCCACAGCTTTCCACGGGAAACCTCTGTGATTGAATTCGACAGTAAATGTAGTAAGAATCTATTTACGTGTACTTGAAGTGTTTCTTCCACGTTCTTAATCATTTCTGGGAACTCTCATTGTGTATTATCAGTTTTACCAAAATTAGACAGTTTGCTTAGAAGTATTTACTGAAACCGTCACCATTTTAACTGATTT
The DNA here is from genome assembly GCF_963259705.1 of Myotis daubentonii. Lineage (NCBI taxonomy): Eukaryota > Metazoa > Chordata > Mammalia > Chiroptera > Vespertilionidae > Myotis > Myotis daubentonii. The sequence goes on along the minus strand of NW_026775476.1, from coordinate 438,468 downwards.
ACAAAAAAAACGCCAAAGCCAATCCTCCTAAATTGTAAACATAAAAACTATTCTCGTGATTCCAAGGCTTTAGACACCAATTCTGAGCTCTGTAAACAGGAACTCTTAATAATTGAAAGCACAGAACCGTAAAAACGCCACCGGAAGTACCCGAACTTGTAAACATTACCAGTATTTTCGTCATTTCACAGCTTTCCACGGGAAACCTCTGTGATTGAATTCGACAGTAAATGTAGTAAGAATCTATTTACGTGTACTTGAGGTGTTTATTACACGTTCTTAATCATTTCTGGGCACTGTCATTGTGTATTTTAACATTTTTAGCAAAATTAGACATTTTGCATAGAAGTATTTACCGGAACCGTCACCATTTCAACTGATTCACACAAAACACCCCAAAGCCAAACCTCCTAAATTGTAAACATAAACACTATTCTCGCCATTCCAAGGCTTTAGACACCAATTCTGAGCTCTGTAAACATGAACTCTAAATAATTGAAAGCACAGAACCGTGAAAACGCCACCGGAAGTACCCGGACTTGTAAACATTAAGAGTATTTTCGTCATTCCACAGCTTTCCCCTGGAAACCTCCGTAATTGAATACGACATTAAATGTAGTAAGAATCTGTTTACGTGTACTTGAAGTGTTTCTTCCATGTTTTTAATCATTTCTGGAAACTATCATTGTGTATTTTAACAGTTTTAGCAAAATGAGGCAGTTTGCTTAGAAGTATTTACTAGAACCGTCACCATTTTAACTGAATCACAAAAAAAAAACGCCGAACCCAATCCTCCTATATTGTAAACATAAACACTATTTTCGTGATTCTAAGGCTTTACACACCAATTCTGAGCTCTGTAAACATGAACTCTTAATAATTGAAAGCACAGTCCCGTGAAAACGCCACCCGAAGTACCCGGTTTTATAAACATTACCAGTATTTTCGTTATTTCACAGCTTTACACGGGAAAACTCTGTAATAGAATTCGACAGTAAATATAGTAAGAATCTATTTACGTGTACTTGAGGTGTTTATTACACGTTCTTAATCATTTCTGGGAACTCTCATTGTGTATTTTAACAGTTTTACCAAAATTAGGCAGTTTGCTTAGAAGTATTTACGAGAACCGTCACCATTTTAACTGATTTACAAAAAAACCGCCAAAGCCAATCCTCCTAAATTGTAAACATAAAAACTATTCTCGTGATTCCAAGGCTTTAGACACCAATTCTGAGCTCTGTAAACAGGAACTCTTAATAATTGAAAGCACAGTCCCGTGAAAACGCCACCCGAAGTGCCCGGACTTGTAAACATTACCAGTATTTTCGTCATTTCACAGCTTTCCACTGGAAACCTCCGTGATTGAATTCGACAGTAAATGTAGTTAAAATCTGTTTATGTGTACTTGAAGTGTTTCTTCCACGTTTTTAATCATTTCTGGGAACTCTCATTGTGTATTATCAGTTTTACCAAAATTAGACAGTTTGCTTAGAAGTATTTACTGAAACCGTCACCATTTTAACTGATTCACAAAAAAAAAACGCCAAAGCCAATCCTCCTAAATTGTAAACATAAAAACTATTCTCGTATTTCCAAGGCTTTAGACACGAATTCTGAGCTCTGTAAACAGGAACTCTTAATAATTGAAAGCACAGAACCGTAAAAATGCCACCGGAAGTACCCGGACTTGTAAACTTTACCAGTATTTTCGTCATTCCACAGCTTTCCACGGGAAACCTCCGTGATTGAATTCCACAGTAAATGTAGTAAGAATTTATTTACGTGTACTTGAGGTGTTTATTACACGTTCTTAATCATTTTTGGGCACTCTCATTGTGTATTTTAACATTTTTGGCAAAATTAGACATTTTGCATAGAAGTATTTACCGGAACCGTCACCATTTCAACTGATTCACACAAAACAAGCCAAAGCCAAACCTCCTAAATTGTAAACATAAACACTATTCTCGTCATTCCAAGGCTTTAGACACCTACTCTGAGCTCTGTAAACATGAACTCTTAATAATTGAAAGCACAGAACCGTGAAAACGCCACCGGAAGTACACGGACTTGTAAACATTAAGAGTATTTTTGTCATTCCTCAGCTTTCCCCTGGAAACCTCCGTGATTGAATACGACATTAAATGTAGTAAGAATCTCTTTACGTGTACTTGAAGTGTTTCTTCCATGTTTCTAATCATTTCTGGAAACTATCATTGTGTATTTTAACAGTTTTAGCAAAATGAGGCAGTTTGCTTAGAAGTATTTACTAGAACCGTCACCATTTTAACTGAATCACAAAAAAAAAACGCCGAACCCAATCCTCCTTAATTGTAAACATAAAAACTATTCTCGTCATTCCAAGGCTTTAGACACCTACTCTGAGATCTGTAAACATGAACTCTTAATAATTGAAAGCACAGTCCCGTGAAAACGCCACCCGAAGTACCCGGATTTATAAACATTACCAGTATTTTCGTCATTTCACAGCTTTACACGGGAAACCTCTGATTGAATTCGACAGTAAATGTAGTAAGAATCTATTTACATGTACTTGAAGTGTTTCTTCCACGTTCTTAATCATTTCTAGGAACCCTCATTGTGTATTTTAACAGTTTTACCAAAATTAGGCAGTTTGCTTAGAAGTATTCACTAGAACCGTCACCATTTTAACTGAATCACACACAAAAACGCCGAACCCAATCCTCCTTAATTGTAAACATAAACACTATTCTCGTCATTCCAAGGCTTTACACACCAATTCTGAGCTCTGTAAACATGAACTCTTAATAATTGAAAGCACAAAACCGTGAAAACGCCACCGGAAGTACCCGGACTTGTAAACATTACCAGTATTTTCGTCATTCCACAGCTTTCCCCTGGAAACCTCCGTGATTGAATACGACATTAAATGTAGTAAGAATCTGTTTACGTGTACTTGAAGTGTTTCTTCCATGTTTTTAATCATTTCTGGAAACTATCATTGTGTATTTTAACAGTTTTAGCAAAAAGAGGCAGTTTGCTTAGAAGTATTTACTAGAACCATTACCATTTTAACTGATTCACAAAAAAAAAAAACGCCGAACCCAATCCTCCTATATTGTAAACATAAACACTATTCTCGTCATTCCAAGGCTTTAGACACCTACTCTAAGCTCTGTAATCATGAACTCTTAATAATTGAAAGCACAGTCCCGTGAAAACGCCACCCGAAGTACCCGGATTTATAAACATTACCAGTATTTTCGTAATTTCACAGCTTTACACGGGAAACCTCTGTAAATGAAACCAACAGTAAATGTAGTAAGAATCTATTTACGTGTACTTGAAGTGTTTCTTCCACGTTCTTAATCATTTCTGGGAACTCTCATTGTGTATTTTAACAGTTTTAATAAAATTGGGCAGTTTGCTTAGAAGTATTCACTAGAACCGTCACCATTTTAACTGAATCACACACAAAAACGGCGAACTCAATCCTCCTTAATTGTAAACATAAACACTATTCTCGTCATTCCAAGGCTTTACACACCAATTCTGAGCTCTGTAAACATGAACTCTTAATAATTGAAAGCACAGTCCCGTGAAAACGCCACCTCAAGTACCCGGAGTTGTAAATATTACCAGTATTTTCGTCATTTCATGGCTTTCCACGGGAAACCTCCATGATTGAATTCGACAGTAAATGTACTAAGAATCTATTTACGTGTACTTGTGGTGTTTATTACACGTTCTTAATCATTTCTGGGAACTCTCATTGTGTATTTTAAGAGTTTTACCAAAATTAGGCAGTTTGCTTAGAAGTATTTACTAGAACCGTCACCATTTTAACTGAATCACACACAAAAACGCCGAACCCAATCCTCCTTAATTGTAAACATAAAGACTATTCTTGTCATTCCAAGGCTTTACACACCAATTCTGAGCTCTGTAAACATGAACTCTTAATAATTGAAAGCACAGAACCATGAAAACGCCACCGGAAGTACCCGGACTTGTAAACATTACCAGTATTTTCGTCATTCCACAGCTTTCCACGGGAAACCTCTGATTGAATTCGACAGTAAATGTAGTAAGAATCTATTTACATGTACTTGAAGTGTTTCTTCCACGTTCTTAATCATTTCTGGGAACTCTCATTGTGTATTTTAACAGTTTTACCAAAATTAGGCAGTTTGCTTAGAAGTATTCACTAGAACCGTCACCATTTTAACTGAATCACACACAAAAACGCCGAACCCAATCCTCCTTAATTGTAAACATAAACACTATTCTCGTCATTCCAAGGCTTTACACACCAATTCTGAGCTCTGTAAACATGAACTCTTAATAATTGAATGCACAGACCCGTGAAAACGCCACCTCAAGTACGCGGAGTTGTAAATATTACCAGTATTTTGGTCATTTCATGGCTTTCCACGGGAAACCTCCATGATTGAATTCGACAGTTAATTTAGTAAGAATCTATTTACGTGTACTTGAGGTGTTTATAACACGTTCTTAATCATTTCTGGGAACTCTCTTGTGTATTTTAAGAGTTTTACCAAAATTAGGCAGTTTGCTTAGAAGTATTTACTAGAACCGTCACCATTTTAACTGAATCACACACAAAAACGCCGAAACCAATCCTCCTTAATTGTAAACATAAACACTATTCTCGTCATTCCAAGGCTTTACACACCAATTCTGAGCTCTGTAAACATGAACTCTTAATAATTGAAAGCACAGAACCATGAAAACGCCACCGGAAGTACCCGGACTTGTAAACATTACCAGTATTTTCGTCATTCCACAGCTTTCCACGGGAAACCTCTGATTGAATTCGACAGTAAATGTAGTAAGAATCTATTTACATGTACTTGAAGTGTTTCTTCCACGTTCTTAATCATTTCTGGGAACTCTCATTGTGTATTTTAACAGTTTTACCAAAATTAGGCAGTTTGCTTAGAAGTATTCACTAGAACCGTCACCATTTTAACTGAATCACACACAAAAACGCCGAACCCAATCCTCCTTAATTGTAAACATAAACACTATTCTCGTCATTCCAAGGCTTTACACACCAATTCTGAGCTCTGTAAACATGAACTCTTAATAATTGAAAGCACAGACCCGTGAAAACGCCAACTCAAGTACCCGGAGTTGTAAATATTACCAGTATTTTGGTCATTTCATGGCTTTCCATGGGAAACCTCCATGATTGAATTCGACAGTTAATTTAGTAAGAATCTATTTACGTGTACTTGAGGTGTTTATAACACGTTCTTAATCATTTCTGGGAACTCTCATTGTGTATTTTAACAGTTTTACCAAAATTAGGCAGTTTGCTTAGAAGTATTCACTAGAACCGTCACGATTTTAACTGAATCACACACAAAAACGCCGAACCCAATCCTCCTTAATTGTAAACATAAACACTATTCTCGTCATTCCAAGGCTTTAGACACCAATTCTGAGCTCTGTAAACAGGAACTCTTAATAATTGAAAGCACAGAACCGTAAAAACGCCACCGGAAGTACCCGGACTTGTAAACATTACCAGTATTTTCGTCATTCCACAGCTTTCCACGGGAAACCTCTGTGATTGAATTCGACAGTAAATGTAGTCAGAATCTATTTACGTGTACTTGAGGTGTTTATTACACGTTCTTAATCATTTCTGGGCACTCTCATTGTGTATTTTAACAGTTTTACCAAAATTAGGCAGTTTGCTTAGAAGTATTCACCAGAACCGTCACCATTTTAACTGAATCACACACAAAAACGCCGAACCCAATCCTCCTTAATTGTAAACATAAACACTATTCTCGCCATTCCAAGGCTTCAGACACCAATTCTGAGCTCTGTAAACATGAACTCTTAATAATTGAAAGCACAGAACCGTGAAAACGCCACCGGAAGTACCCGGACTTGTAAACATTAAGAGTATTTTCGTCATTCCACAGCTTTCCCCTGGAAACCTCCGTGATTGAATACGACATTAAATGTAGTAAGAATCTGTTTACGTGTACTTGAAGTGTTTCTTCCATGTTTTTAATCATTTCTGGAAACTATCATTGTGTTTTTTAACAGTTTTAGCAAAAAGAGGCAGTTTGCTTAGAAGTATTTACTAGAACCATCACCATTTTAACTGATTCACAAAAAAAAAAAACGCCGAACCCAATCCTCCTATATTGTAAACATAAACACTATTCTCGTCATTCCAAGGCTTTAGCCACCTACTCTAAGCTCTGTAAACATGAACTCTTAATAATTGAAAGCACAGTCCCGTGAAAACGCCACCCGAAGTACCCGGATTTATAAACATTACCAGTATTTTCGTCATTTCACAGCTTTACACGGGAAACCTCTGTAATTGAATTCGACAGTAAATGTAGTAAGAATCTATTTACGTGTACTTGAAGTGTTTCTTCCACGTTCTTAATCATTTCTGGGAACTCTCATTGTGTATTTTAACAGTTTTACCAAAATTGGGCAGTTTGCTTAGAAGTATTCACTAGAACCGTCACCATTTTAACTGAATCACACACAAAAACGCCGAACTCAATCCTCCTTAATTGTAAACATAAACACTATTCTCGTCATTCCAAGGCTTTACACACCAATTCTGAGCTCTGTAAACATGAACTCTTAATAATTGAAAGCACAGTCCCGTGAAAACGCCACCTCAAGTACCCGGAGTTGTAAATACTACCAGTATTTTCGTCATTTCATGGCTTTCCACGGGAAACCTCCATGATTGAATTCGACAGTTAATTTAGTAAGAATCTATTTACGTGTACTTGAGGTGTTTATTACACGTTCTTAATCATTTCTGGGAACTCTCATTGTGTATTTTAAGAGTTTTACCAAAATTAGGCAGTTTGCTTAGAAGTATTTACTAGAACCGTCACCATTTTAACTGAATCACACACAAAAACGCCGAAACCAATCCTCCTTAATTGTAAACATAAACACTATTCTCGTCATTCCAAGGCTTTACACACCAATTCTGAGCTCTGTAAACATGAACTCTTAATAATTGAAAGCACAGAACCATGAAAACGCCACCGGAAGTACCCGGACTTGTAAACATTACCAGTATTTTCGTCATTCCACAGCTTTCCACGGGAAACCTCTGATTGAATTCGACAGTAAATGTAGTAAGAATCTATTTACATGTACTTGAAGTGTTTCTTCCACGTTCTTAATCATTTCTGGGAACTCTCATTGTGTATTTTAACAGTTTTACCAAAATTAGGCAGTTTGCTTAGAAGTATTCACTAGAACCGTCACCATTTTAACTGAATCACACACAAAAACGCCGAACCCAATCCTCCTTAATTGTAAACATAAACACTATTCTCGTCATTCCAAGGCTTTACACACCAATTCTGAGCTCTGTAAACATGAACTCTTAATAATTGAAAGCACAGACCCGTGAAAACGCCAACTCAAGTACCCGGAGTTGTAAATATTACCAGTATTTTGGTCATTTCATGGCTTTCCACGGGAAACCTCCATGATTGAATTCGACAGTTAATTTAGTAAGAATCTATTTACGTGTACTTGAGGTGTTTATAACACGTTCTTAATCATTTCTGGGAACTCTCATTGTGTATTTTAACAGTTTTACCAAAATTAGGCAGTTTGCTTAGAAGTATTCACTAGAACCGTCACGATTTTAACTGAATCACACACAAAAACGCCGAACCCAATCCTCCTTAATTGTAAACATAAACACTATTCTCGTCATTCCAAGGCTTTAGACACCAATTCTGAGCTCTGTAAACAGGAACTCTTAATAATTGAAAGCACAGAACCGTAAAAACGCCACTGGAAGTACCCGGACTTGTAAACATTACCAGTATTTTCGTCATTCCACAGCTTTCCACGGGAAACCTCTGTGATTGAATTCGACAGTAAATGTAGTAAGAATCTATTTACGTGTACTTGAGGTGTTTATTACACGTTCTTAATCATTTCTGGGCACTCTCATTGTATATTTTAACAGTTTTACCAAAATTAGGCAGTTTGCTTAGAAGTATTCACCAGAACCGTCACCATTTTAACTGAATCACACACAAAAACGCCGAACCCAATCCTCCTTAATTGTAAACATAAACACTATTCTCGCCATTCCAAGGCTTCAGACACCAATTCTGAGCTCTGTAAACATGAACTCTTAATAATTGAAAGCACAGAACCGTGAAAACGCCACCGGAAGTACCCGGACTTGTAAACATTAAGAGTATTTTCGTCATTCCACAGCTTTCCCCTGGAAACCTCCGTGATTGAATACGACATTAAATGTAGTAAGAATCTGTTTACGTGTACTTGAAGTGTTTCTTCCATGTTTTTAATCATTTCTGGAAACTATCATTGTGTTTTTTAACAGTTTTAGCAAAAAGAGGCAGTTTGCTTAGAAGTATTTACTAGAACCATCACCATTTTAACTGATTCACAAAAAAAAAAACGCCGAACCCAATCCTCCTATATTGTAAACATAAACACTATTCTCGTCATTCCAAGGCTTTAGCCACCTACTCTAAGCTCTGTAAACATGAACTCTTAATAATTGAAAGCACAGGCCCGTGAAAACGCCACCCGAAGTACCCGGATTTATAAACATTACCAGTATTTTCGTCATTTCACAGCTTTACACGGGAAACCTCTGTAATTGAATTCGACAGTAAATGTAGTAAGAATCTATTTACGTGTACTTGAAGTGTTTCTTCCACGTTCTTAATCATTTCTGGGAACTCTCATTGTGTATTTTAACAGTTTTACCAAAATTGGGCAGTTTGCTTAGAAGTATTCACTAGAACCGTCACCATTTTAACTGAATCACACACAAAAACGCCGAACTCAATCCTCCTTAATTGTAAACATAAACACTATTCTCGTCATTCCAAGGCTTTACACACCAATTCTGAGCTCTGTAAACATGAACTCTTAATAATTGAAAGCACAGTCCCGTGAAAACGCCACCCGAAGTACCCGGATTTATAAACATTACCAGTATTTGCGTCATTTCACAGCTTTACACGGGAAACCTCTGTAATTGAATTCGACAGTATATGTAGTAAGAATCTATTTACGTGTACTTGAGGTGTTTATTACACGTTCTTAATCATTTCTGGGAACTCTCATTGTGTATTTTAACAGTTTTACCAAAATTAGGCAGTTTGCTTAGAAGTATTTACTAGAACCGTCACCATTTTAACTGAATCACACACAAAAACGCCGAACCCAATCCTCCTTAATTGTAAACATAAACACTATTCTCGTCATTTCAAGGCTTTAGACACCAATTCTGAGCTCTGTAAACATGAACTCTTAATAATTGAAAGCACAGAACCATGAAAACGCCACCGGAAGTACCCGGACTTGTAAACATTACCAGTATTTTCGTCATTCCACAGCTTTCCACGGGAAACCTCTGTGATTGAATTCGACAGTAAATGTAGTAAGAATCTATTTACGTGTACTTGAAGTGTTTCTTCCACGTTCTTAATCATTTCTGGGAACTCTCATTGTGTATTTTAACAGTTTTACCAAAATTAGGCAGTTTGCTTAGAAGTATTCACTAGAACCGTCACCATTTTAACTGAATCACACACAAAAACGCCGAACCCAATCCTCCTTAATTGTAAACATAAACACTATTCTCGTCATTCCAAGGCTTTACACATCAATTCTGAGCTCTGTAAACATGAACTCTTAATAATTGAAAGCACAGACCCGTGAAAACGCCACCTCAAGTACCCGGAGTTGTAAATATTACCAGTATTTTGGTCATTTCATGGCTTTCCACGGGAAACCTCCATGATTGAATTCGACAGTTAATTTAGTAAGAATCTATTTACGTGTACTTGAGGTGTTTATAACACGTTCTTAATCATTTCTGGGAACTCTCATTGTGTATTTTAACAGTTTTACCAAAATTAGGCAGTTTGCTTAGAAGTATTCACTAGAACCGTCACGATTTTAACTGAATCACACACAAAAACGCCGAACCCAATCCTCCTTAATTGTAAACATAAACACTATTCTCGTCATTCCAAGGCTTTAGACACCAATTCTGAACTCTGTAAACAGGAACTCTTAATAATTGAAAGCACAGAACCGTAAAAACGCCACCGGAAGTACCCGGACTTGTAAACATTACCAGTATTTTCGTCATTCCACAGCTTTCCACGGGAAACCTCTGTGATTGAATTCGACAGTAAATGTAGTCAGAATCTATTTACGTGTACTTGAGGTGTTTATTACACGTTCTTAATCATTTCTGGGCACTCTCATTGTGTATTTTAACAGTTTTACCAAAATTAGGCAGTTTGCTTAGAAGTATTTACTAGAACCGTCACCATTTTAACTGAATCACACACAAAAACGCCGAACCCAATCCTCCTTAATTGTAAACATAAACACTATTCTCGCCATTCCAAGGCTTTAGACACCAATTCTGAGCTCTGTAAACATGAACTCTTAATAATTGAAAGCACAGAACCGTGAAAACGCCACCGGAAGTACCCGGACTTGTAAACATTAAGAGTATTTTCGTCATTCCACAGCTTTCCCCTGGAAACCTCCGTGATTGAATACGACATTAAATGTAGTAAGAATCTGTTTACGTGTACTTGAAGTGTTTCTTCCATGTTTTTAATCATTTCTGGAAACTATCATTGTGTATTTTAACAGTTTTAGCAAAAAGAGGCAGTTTGCTTAGAAGTATTTACTAGAACCATCACCATTTTAACTGATTCACAAAAAAAAAAACGCCGAACCCAATCCTCCTATATTGTAAACATAAACACTATTCTCGTCATTCCAAGGCTTTAGACACCTACTCTAAGCTCTGTAAACATGAACTCTTAATAATTGAAAGCACAGTCCCGTGAAAACGCCACCCGAAGTACCCGGATTTATAAACATTACCAGTATTTTCGTCATTTCACAGCTTTACACGGGAAACCTCTGTAAATGAAACCAACAGTAAATGAAGTAAGAATCTATTTACGTGTACTTGAAGTGTTTCTTCCACGTTCTTAATCATTTCTGGGAACTCTCATTGTGTATTTTAACAGTTTTACCAAAATTGGGCAGTTTGCTTAGAAGTATTCACTAGAACCGTCACCATTTTAACTGAATCACACACAAAAACGCCGAACTCAATCCTCCTTAATTGTAAACATAAACACTATTCTCGTCATTCCAAGGCTTTACACACCAATTCTGAGCTCTGTAAACATGAACTCTTAATAATTGAAAGCACAGTCCCGTGAAAACGCCACCTCAAGTACCCGGAGTTGTAAATATTACCAGTATTTTCGTCATTACATGGCTTTCCACGGGAAACATCCATGATTGAATTCGACAGTTAATTTAGTAAGAATCTATTTACGTGTACTTGAGGTGTTTATTACACATTCTTAATCATTTCTGGGAACTCTCATTGTGTATTTTAAGAGTTTTACCAAAATTAGGCAGTTTGCTTAGAAGTATTTACTAGAACCGTCACCATTTTAACTGAATCACTCACAAAAACGCCGAACCCAATCCTCCTTAATTGTAAACATAAACGCTATTCTCGTCATTCCAAGGCTTTACACACCAATTCTGAGCTCTGTAAACATGAACTCTTAATAATTGAAAGCACAGAACCATGAAAACGCCACCGGAAGTACCCGGACTTGTAAACATTACCAGTATTTTCGTCATTCCACAGCTTTCCACGGGAAACCTCTGATTGAATTCGACAGTAAATGTAGTAAGAATCTATTTACATGTACTTGAAGTGTTTCTTCCACGTTCTTAATCATTTCTTGGAACTCTCATTGTGTATTTTAACAGTTTTACCAAAATTAGGCAGTTTGCTTAGAAGTATTCACTAGAACCGTCACCATTTTAACTGAATCACACACAAAAACGCCGAATCCAATTGTCCTTAATTGTAAACATAAACACTATTCTCGTCATTCCAAGGCTTTAGACACCAATTCTGAGCTCTGTAAACATGAACTCTTAATAATTGAAAGCACAGAACCGTAAAAACGCCACCGGAAGTACCCGGACTTGTAAACATTACCAGTATTTTCGTCATTCCACAGCTTTCCACGGAAAACCTCTGTGATTGAATTCGACAGTAAATGTAGTAAGAATCTATTTACGTGTACTTGAGGTGTTTATTACACGTTCTTAATCATTTCTGGGAACTCTCATTGTGTATTTTAACAGTTTTACCAAAATTAGGCAGTTTGCTTAGAAGTATTTACTAGAACCGTCACCATTTTAACTGACTAAAAAAAAACAAAAAAAACGCCGAACCCAATCCTCCTTAATTGTAAACATAAACACTATTCTCGTCATTCCAAGGCTGTAGACACCAATTCTGAGCTCTGTAAACATGAACTCTTAATAATTGAAAGCACAGAACCGTAAAAACGCCACCGGAAGTACCCGGACTTGTAAACATTACCAGTATTTTCGTCATTCCACAGCTTTCCACGGAAAACCTCTGTGATTGAATTCGACAGTAAATGTAGTAAGAATCTATTTACGTGTACTTGAGGTGTTTATTACACGTTCTTAATCATTTCTGGGAACTCTCATTGTGTATTTTAACAGTTTTACCAAAATTAGGCAGTTTGCTTAGAAGTATTCACTAGAACCGTCACCATTTTAACTGAATCACACACAAAAACGCCGAACCCAATCCTCCTTAATTGTAAACATAAACACTATTCTCGTCATTCCAAGGCTTTACACACCAATTCTGAGCTCTGTAAACATGAACTCTTAATAATTGAAAGCACAGAACCATGAAAACGCCACCGGAAGTACCCGGACTTGTAAACATTACCAGTATTTTCGTCATTCCACAGCTTTCCACGGGAAACCTCTGATTGAATTCGACAGTAAATGTAGTAAGAATCTATTTACATGTACTTGAAGTGTTTCTTCCACGTTCTTAATCATTTCTGGGAACTCTCATTGTGTATTTTAACAGTTTTACCAAAATTAGGCAGTTTGCTTAGAAGTATTCACTAGAACCGTCACCATTTTAACTGAATCACACACAAAAACGCCGAACCCAATCCTCCTTAATTGTAAACATAAACACTATTCTCGTCATTCCAAGGCTTTACACACCAATTCTGAGCTCTGTAAACATGAACTCTTAATAATTGAAAGCACAGACCCGTGAAAACGCCACCTCAAGTACCCGGAGTTGTAAATATTACCAGTATTTTGGTCATTTCATGGCTTTATACGGGAAACCTCCATGATTGAATTCGACAGTTAATTTAGTAAGAATCTATTTACGTGTACTTGAGGTGTTTATAACACGTTCTTAATCATTTCTGGGAACTCTCATTGTGTATTTTAACAGTTTTACCAAAATTAGGCAGTTTGCTTAGAAGTATTCACTAGAACCGTCACGATTTTAACTGAATCACACACAAAAACGCCGAACCCAATCCTCCTTAATTGTAAACATAAACACTATTCTCGTCATTCCAAGGCTTTAGACACCAATTCTGAACTCTGTAAACAGGAACTCTTAATAATTGAAAGCACAGAACCGTAAAAACGCCACCGGAAGTACCCGGACTTGTAAACATTACCAGTATTTTCGTCATTCCACAGCTTTCCACGGGAAACCTCTGTGATTGAATTCGACAGTAAATGTAGTAAGAATCTATTTACGTGTACTTGAGGTGTTTATTACACGTTCTTAATCATTTCTGGGCACTCTCATTGTGTATTTTAACAGTTTTACCAAAATTAGGCAGTTTGCTTAGAAGTATTCACTAGAACCGTCACCATTTTAACTGAATCACACACAAAAACGCCGAACCCAATCCTCCTTAATTGTAAACATAAACACTATTCTCGTCATTCCAAGGCTTTACACACCAATTCTGAGCTCTGTAAACATGAACTCTTAATAATTGAAAGCACAGAACCATGAAAACGCCACCGGAAGTACCCGGACTTGTAAACATTACCAGTATTTTCGTCATTCCACAGCTTTCCACGGGAAACCTCTGATTGAATTCGACAGTAAATGTAGTAAGAATCTATTTACATGTACTTGAAGTGTTTCTTCCACGTTCTTAATCATTTCTGGGAACTCTCATTGTGTATTTTAACAGTTTTACCAAAATTAGGCAGTTTGCTTAGAAGTATTCACTAGAACCGTCACCATTTTAACTGAATCACACACAAAAACGCCGAACCCAATCCTCCTTAATTGTAAACATAAACACTATTCTCGTCATTCCAAGGCTTTACACACCAATTCTGAGCTCTGTAAACATGAACTCTTAATAATTGAAAGCACAGACCCGTGAAAACGCCACCTCAAGTACCCGGAGTTGTAAATATTACCAGTATTTTGGTCATTTCATGGCTTTCCACGGGAAACCTCCATGATTGAATTCGACAGTTAATTTAGTAAGAATCTATTTACGTGTACTTGAGGTGTTTATAACACGTTCTTAATCATTTCTGGGAACTCTCATTGTGTATTTTAACAGTTTTACCAAAATTAGGCAGTTTGCTTAGAAGTATTCACTAGAACCGTCACGATTTTAACTGAATCACACACAAAAACGCCGAACCCAATCCTCCTTAATTGTAAACATAAACACTATTCTCGTCATTCCAAGGCTTTAGACACCAATTCTGAACTCTGTAAACAGGAACTCTTAATAATTGAAAGCACAGAACCGTAAAAACGCCACCGGAAGTACCCGGACTTGTAAACATTACCAGTATTTTCGTCATTCCACAGCTTTCCACGGGAAACCTCTGTGATTGAATTCGACAGTAAATGTAGTAAGAATCTATTTACGTGTACTTGAGGTGTTTATTACACGTTCTTAATCATTTCTGGGCACTCTCATTGTGCATTTTAACAGTTTTACCAAAATTAGGCAGTTTGCTTAGAAGTATTCACTAGAACCGTCACCATTTTAACTGAATCACACACAAAAACGCCGAACCCAATCCTCCTTAATTGTAAACATAAACACTATTCTCGTCATTCCAAGGCTTTACACACCAATTCTGAGCTCTGTAAACATGAACTCTTAATAATTGAAAGCACAGAACCATGAAAACGCCACCGGAAGTACCCGGACTTGTAAACATTACCAGTATTTTCGTCATTCCACAGCTTTCCACGGGAAACCTCTGATTGAATTCGACAGTAAATGTAGTAAGAATCTATTTACATGTACTTGAAGTGTTTCTTCCACGTTCTTAATCATTTCTGGGAACTCTCATTGTGTATTTTAACAGTTTTACCAAAATTAGGCAGTTTGCTTAGAAGTATTCACTAGAACCGTCACCATTTTAACTGAATCACACACAAAAACGCCGAACCCAATCCTCCTTAATTGTAAACATAAACACTATTCTCGTCATTCCAAGGCTTTACACACCAATTCTGAGCTCTGTAAACATGAACTCTTAATAATTGAAAGCACAGACCCGTGAAAACGCCACCTCAAGTACCCGGAGTTGTAAATATTACCAGTATTTTGGTCATTTCATGGCTTTCCACGGGAAACCTCCATGATTGAATTCGACAGTTAATTTAGTAAGAATCTATTTACGTGTACTTGAGGTGTTTATAACACGTTCTTAATCATTTCTGGGAACTCTCATTGTGTATTTTAACAGTTTTACCAAAATTAGGCAGTTTGCTTAGAAGTATTCACTAGAACCGTCACGATTTTAACTGAATCACACACAAAAACGCCGAACCCAATCCTCCTTAATTGTAAACATAAACACTATTCTCGTCATTCCAAGGCTTTAGACACCAATTCTGAACTCTGTAAACAGGAACTCTCAATAATTGAAAGCACAGAACCGTAAAAACGCCACCGGAAGTACCCGGACTTGTAAACATTACCAGTATTTTCGTCATTCCACAGCTTTCCACGGGAAACCTCTGTGATTGAATTCGACAGTAAATGTAGTAAGAATCTATTTACGTGTACTTGAGGTGTTTATTACACGTTCTTAATCATTTCTGGGCACTCTCATTGTGTATTTTAACAGTTTTACCAAAATTAGGCAGTTTGCTTAGAAGTATTTACTAGAACCGTCACCATTTTAACTGAATCACACACAAAAACGCCGAACCCAATCCTCCTTAATTGTAAACATAAACACTATTCTCGCCATTCCAAGGCTTTAGACACCAATTCTGAGCTCTGTAAACATGAACTCTTAATAATTGAAAGCACAGAACCGTGAAAACGCCACCGGAAGTACCCGGACTTGTAAACATTAAGAGTATTTTCGTCATTCCACAGCTTTCCCCTGGAAACCTCCGTGATTGAATACGACATTAAATGTAGTAAGAATCTGTTTACGTGTACTTGAAGTGTTTCTTCCATGTTTTTAATCATTTCTGGAAACTATCATTGTGTATTTTAACAGTTTTAGCAAAAAGAGGCAGTTTGCTTAGAAGTATTTACTAGAACCATCACCATTTTAACTGATTCACAAAAAAAAAAACGCCGAACCCAATCCTCCTATATTGTAAACATAAACACTATTCTCGTCATTCCAAGGCTTTAGACACCTACTCTAAGCTCTGTAAACATGAACTCTTAATAATTGAAAGCACAGTCCCGTGAAAACGCCACCCGAAGTACCCGGATTTATAAACATTACCAGTATTTTCGTCATTTCACAGCTTTACACGGGAAACCTCTGTAAATAAAACCAACAGTAAATGTAGTAAGAATCTATTTACGTGTACTTGAAGTGTTTCTTCCACGTTCTTAATCATTTCTGGGAACTCTCATTGTGTATTTTAACAGTTTTACCAAAATTGGGCAGTTTGCTTAGAAGTATTCACTAGAACCGTCACCATTTTAACTGAATCACACACAAAAACGCCGAACTCAATCCTCCTTAATTGTAAACATAAACACTATTCTCGTCATTCCAAGGCTTTACACACCAATTCTGAGCTCTGTAAACATGAACTCTTAATAATTGAAAGCACAGTCCCGTGAAAACGCCACCTCAAGTACCCGGAGTTGTAAATATTACCAGTATTTTCGTCATTACATGGCTTTCCACGGGAAACCTCCATGATTGAATTCGACAGTTAATTTAGTAAGAATCTATTTACGTGTACTTGAGGTGTTTATTACACGTTCTTAATCATTTCTGGGAACTCTCATTGTGTATTTTAAGAGTTTTACCAAAATTAGGCAGTTTGCTTAGAAGTATTTACTAGAACCGTCACCATTTTAACTGAATCACTCACAAAAACGCCGAACCCAATCCTCCTTAATTGTAAACATAAACGCTATTCTCGTCATTCCAAGGCTTTACACACCAATTCTGAGCTCTGTAAACATGAACTCTTAATAATTGAAAGCACAGAACCATGAAAACGCCACCGGAAGTACCCGGACTTGTAAACATTACCAGTATTTTCGTCATTCCACAGCTTTCCACGGGAAACCTCTGATTGAATTCGACAGTAAATGTAGTAAGAATCTATTTACATGTACTTGAAGTGTTTCTTCCACGTTCTTAATCATTTCTGGGAACTCTCATTGTGTATTTTAACAGTTTTACCAAAATTAGGCAGTTTGCTTAGAATTATTCACTAGAACCGTCACCATTTTAACTGAATCACACACAAAAACGCCGAATCCAATCCTCCTTAATTGTAAACATAAACACTATTCTCGTCATTCCAAGGCTTTAGACACCAATTCTGAGCTCTGTAAACATGAACTCTTAATAATTGAAAGCACAGAACCGTAAAAACGCCACCGGAAGTACCCGGACTTGTAAACATTACCAGTATTTTCGTCATTCCACAGCTTTCCACGGAAAACCTCTGTGATTGAATTCGACAGTAAATGTAGTAAGAATCTATTTACGTGTACTTGAGGTGTTTATTACACGTTCTTAATCATTTCTGGGAACTCTCATTGTGTATTTTAACAGTTTTACCAAAATTAGGCAGTTTGCTTAGAAGTATTTACTAGAACCGTCACCATTTTAACTGACTAAAAAAAAAAAAAAAAAACGCCGAACCCAATCCTCCTTAATTGTAAACATAAACACTATTCTCGTCATTCCAAGGCTTTAGACACCAATTCTGAGCTCTGTAAACATGAACTCTTAATAATTGAAAGCACAGAACCGTAAAAACGCCACCGGAAGTACCCGGACTTGTAAACATTACCAGTATTTTCGTCATTCCACAGCTTTCCACGGAAAACCTCTGTGATTGAATTCGACAGTAAATGTAGTAAGAATCTATTTACGTGTACTTGAGGTGTTTATTACACGTTCTTAATCATTTCTGGGCACTCTCATTGTGTATTTTAACAGTTTTACCAAAATTAGGCAGTTTGCTTAGAAGTATTCACTAGAACCGTCACCATTTTAACTGAATCACACACAAAAACGCTGAACCCAATCCTCCTTAATTGTAAACATAAACACTATTCTCGTCATTCCAAGGCTTTACACACCAATTCTGAGCTCTGTAAACATGAACTCTTAATAATTGAAAGCACAGAACCATGAAAACGCCACCGGAAGTACCCGGACTTGTAAACATTACCAGTATTTTCGTCATTCCACAGCTTTCCACGGGAAACCTCTGATTGAATTCGACAGTAAATGTAGTAAGAATCTATTTACATGTACTTGAAGTGTTTCTTCCACGTTCTTAATCATTTCTGGGAACTCTCATTGTGTATTTTAACAGTTTTACCAAAATTAGGCAGTTTGCTTAGAAGTATTCACTAGAACCGTCACCATTTTAACTGAATCACACACAAAAACGCCGAACCCAATCCTCCTTAATTGTAAACATAAACACTATTCTCGTCATTCCAAGGCTTTACACACCAATTCTGAGCTCTGTAAACATGAACTCTTAATAATTGAAAGCACAGACCCGTGAAAACGCCACCTCAAGTACCCGGAGTTGTAAATATTACCAGTATTTTGGTCATTGCATGGCTTTCCACGGGAAACCTCCATGATTGAATTCGAGAGTTAATTTAGTAAGAATCTATTTACGTGTACTTGAGGTGTTTATTACACGTTCTTAATCATTTCTGGGAACTCTCATTGTGTATTTTAACAGTTTTACCAAAATTAGGCAGTTTGCTTAGAAGTATTCACTAGAACCGTCACGATTTTAACTGAATCACACACAAAAACGCCGAACCCAATCCTCCTTAATTGTAAACATAAACACTATTCTCGTCATTCCAAGGCTTTACACACCAATTCTGAGCTCTGTAAACATGAACTCTTAATAATTGAAAGCACAGTCCCGTGAAAACGCCACCCGAAGTACCCGGATTTATAAACATTACCAGTATTTTCGTCATTTCACAGCTTTCCACGGGAAACCTCTGATTGAATTCGACAGTAAATGTAGTAAGAATCTATTTACATGTACTTGAAGTGTTTCTTCCACGTTCTTAATCATTTCTGGGAACTCTCATTGTGTATTTTAACAGTTTTACCAAAATTAGGCAGTTTGCTTAGAAGTATTCACTAGAACCGTCACCATTTTAACTGAATCACACACAAAAACGCCGAACCCAATCCTCCTTAATTGTAAACATAAACACTATTCTCGTCATTCCAAGGCTTTACACACCAATTCTGAGCTCTGTAAACATGAACTCTTAATAATTGAAAGCACAGACCCGTGAAAACGCCACCTCAAGTACCCGGAGTTGTAAATATTACCAGTATTTTGGTCATTTCATGGCTTTCCACGGGAAACCTCCATGATTGAATTCGACAGTTAATTTAGTAAGAATCTATTTACGTGTACTTGAGGTGTTTATAACACGTTCTTAATCATTTCTGGGAACTCTCATTGTGTATTTTAACAGTTTTACCAAAATTAGGCAGTTTGCTTAGAAGTATTCACTAGAACCGTCACGATTTTAACTGAATCACACACAAAAACGCCGAACCCAATCCTCCTTAATTGTAAACATAAACACTATTCTCGTCATTCCAAGGCTTTAGACACCAATTCTGAACTCTGTAAACAGGAACTCTTAATAATTGAAAGCACAGAACCGTAAAAACGCCACCGGAAGTACCCGGACTTGTAAACATTACCAGTATTTTCGTCATTCCACAGCTTTCCACGGGAAACCTCTGTGATTGAATTCGACAGTAAATGTAGTAAGAATCTATTTACGTGTACTTGAGGTGTTTATTACACGTTCTTAATCATTTCTGGGCACTCTCATTGTGTATTTTAACAGTTTTACCAAAATTAGGCAGTTTGCTTAGAAGTATTTACTAGAACCGTCACCATTTTAACTGAATCACACACAAAAACGCCGAACCCAATCCTCCTTAATTGTAAACATAAACACTATTCTCGCCATTCCAAGGCTTTAGACACCAATTCTGAGCTCTGTAAACATGAACTCTTAATAATTGAAAGCACAGGACCGTGAAAACGCCACCGGAAGTACCCGGACTTGTAAACATTAAGAGTATTTTCGTCATTCCACAGCTTTCCCCTGGAAAACTCCGTGATTGAATACGACATTAAATGTAGTAAGAATCTGTTTACGTGTACTTGAAGTGTTTCTTCCATGTTTTTAATCATTTCTGGAAACTATCATTGTGTATTTTAACAGTTTTAGCAAAAAGAGGCAGTTTGCTTAGAAGTATTTACTAGAACCATCACCATTTTAACTGATTCACAAAAAAAAAAACGCCGAACCCAATCCTCCTATATTGTAAACATAAACACTATTCTCGTCATTCCAAGGCTTTAGACACCTACTCTAAGCTCTGTAAACATGAACTCTTAATAATTGAAAGCACAGTCCCGTGAAAACGCCACCCGAAGTACCCGGATTTATAAACATTACCAGTATTTTCGTCATTTCACAGCTTTACACGGGAAACCTCTGTAAATGAAACCAACAGTAAATGTAGTAAGAATCTATTTACGTGTACTTGAAGTGTTTCTTCCACGTTCTTAATCATTTCTGGGAACTCTCATTGTGTATTTTAACAGTTTTACCAAAATTGGGCAGTTTGCTTAGAAGTATTCACTAGAACCGTCACCATTTTAACTGAATCACACACAAAAACGCCGAACTCAATCCTCCTTAATTGTAAACATAAACACTATTCTCGTCATTCCAAGGCTTTACACACCAATTCTGAGCTCTGTAAACACGAACTCTTAATAATTGAAAGCACAGTCCCGTGAAAACGCCACCTCAAGTACCCGGAGTTGTAAATATTACCAGTATTTTCGTCATTACATGGCTTTCCACGGGAAACCTCCATGATTGAATTCGACAGTTAATTTAGTAAGAATCTATTTACGTGTACTTGAGGTGTTTATTACACGTTCTTAATCATTTCTGGGAACTCTCATTGTGTATTTTAAGAGTTTTACCAAAATTAGGCAGTTTGCTTAGAAGTATTTACTAGAACCGTCACCATTTTAACTGAATCACTCACAAAAACGCCGAACCCAATCCTCCTTAATTGTAAACATAAACGCTATTCTCGTCATTCCAAGGCTTTACACACCAATTCTGAGCTCTGTAAACATGAACTCTTAATAATTGAAAGCACAGAA
This sequence comes from Myotis daubentonii, assembly GCF_963259705.1. Classification (NCBI taxonomy): domain Eukaryota; kingdom Metazoa; phylum Chordata; class Mammalia; order Chiroptera; family Vespertilionidae; genus Myotis; species Myotis daubentonii. The sequence goes on along the minus strand of NW_026775476.1, from coordinate 416,837 downwards.
CCATGAAAACGCCACCGGAAGTACCCGGACTTGTAAACATTACCAGTATTTTCGTCATTCCACAGCTTTCCACGGGAAACCTCTGATTGAATTCGACAGTAAATGTAGTAAGAATCTATTTACATGTACTTGAAGTGTTTCTTCCACGTTCTTAATCATTTCTGGGAACTCTCATTGTGTATTTTAACAGTTTTACCAAAATTAGGCAGTTTGCTTAGAAGTATTCACTAGAACCGTCACCATTTTAACTGAATCACACACAAAAACGCCGAATCCAATCCTCCTTAATTGTAAACATAAACACTATTCTCGTCATTCCAAGGCTTTAGACACCAATTCTGAGCTCTGTAAACATGAACTCTTAATAATTGAAAGCACAGAACCGTAAAAACGCCACCGGAAGTACCCGGACTTGTAAACATTACCAGTATTTTCGTCATTCCACAGCTTTCCACGGGAAACCTCTGTGATTGAATTCGACAGTAAATGTAGTAAGAATCTATTTACGTGTACTTGAGGTGTTTATTACACGTTCTTAATCATTTCTGGGAACTCTCATTGTGTATTTTAACAGTTTTACCAAAATTAGGCAGTTTGCTTAGAAGTATTTACTAGAACCGTCACCATTTTAACTGACTAAAAAAAAAAAAAAAAAACGCCGAACCCAATCCTCCTTAATTGTAAACATAAACACTATTCTCATCATTCCAAGGCTTTACACACCAATTCTGAGCTCTGTAAACATGAACTCTTAATAATTGAAAGCACAGTCCCGTGAAAACGCCACCCGAAGTACCCGGATTTATAAACATTACCAGTATTTTCGTCATTTCACAGCTTTACACGGGAAACCTCTGTAATTGAATTCGACAGCATATGTAGTAAGAATCTATTTACGTGTACTTGAGGTGTTTATTACACGTTGTTAATCATTTCTGGGAACTCTCATTGTGTATTTTAACAGTTTTACCAAAATTAGGCAGTTTGCTTAGAAGTATTTACTAGAACCGTCACCATTTTAACTGACTAAAAAAAAACAAAAAAAACGGCGAACCCAATCCTCCTTAATTGTAAACATAAACACTATTCTCGTCATTCCAAGGCTTTAGACACCAATTCTGAGCTCTGTAAACATGAACTCTTAATAATTGAAAGCACAGAACCCTAAAAACGCCACCGGAAGTACCCGGACTTGTAAACATTACCAGTATTTTCGTCATTCCACAGCTTTCCACGGAAAACCTCTGTGATTGAATTCGACAGTAAATGTAGTAAGAATCTATTTACGTGTACTTGAGGTGTTTATTACACGTTCTTAATCATTTCTGGGCACTCTCATTGTGTATTTTAACAGTTTTACCAAAATTAGGCAGTTTGCTTAGAAGTATTCACTAGAACCGTCACCATTTTAACTGAATCACACACAAAAACGCTGAACCCAATCCTCCATAATTGTAAACATAAACACTATTCTCGTCATTCCAAGGCTTTACACACCAATTCTGAGCTCTGTAAACATGAACTCTTAATAATTGAAAGCACAGAACCATGAAAACGCCACCGGAAGTACCCGGACTTGTAAACATTACCAGTATTTTCGTCATTCCACAGCTTTCCACGGGAAACCTCTGATTGAATTCGACAGTAAATGTAGTAAGAATCTATTTACATGTACTTGAAGTGTTTCTTCCACGTTCTTAATCATTTCTGGGAACTCTCATTGTGTATTTTAACAGTTTTACCAAAATTAGGCAGTTTGCTTAGAAGTATTCACTAGAACCGTCACCATTTTAACTGAATCACACACAAAAACGCCGAACCCAATCCTCCTTAATTGTAAACATAAACACTATTCTCGTCATTCCAAGGCTTTACACACCAATTCTGAGCTCTGTAAACATGAACTCTTAATAATTGAAAGCACAGACCCGTGAAAACGCCACCTCAAGTACCCGGAGTTGTAAACATTACCAGTATTTTCGTCATTCCACAGCTTTCCACGGAAAACCTCTGTGATTGAATTCGACAGTAAATGTAGTAAGAATCTATTTACGTGTACTTGAGGTGTTTATTACACGTTCTTAATCATTTCTGGGCACTCTCATTGTGTATTTTAACAGTTTTACCAAAATTAGGCAGTTTGCTTAGAAGTATTCACTAGAACCGTCACCATTTTAACTGAATCACACACAAAAACGCCGAACCCAATCCTCCTTAATTGTAAACATAAACACTATTCTCGTCATTCCAAGGCTTTACACACCAATTCTGAGCTCTGCAAACATGAACTCTTAATAATTGAAAGCACAGACCCGTGAAAACGCCACCTCAAGTACCCGGAGTTGTAAATATTACCAGTATTTTCGTCATTTCATGGCTTTCCACGGGAAACCTCCATGATTGAATTCGACAGTTAATTTAGTAAGAATCTATTTACGTGTACTTGAGGTGTTTATTACACGTTCTTAATCATTTCTGGGAACTCTCATTGTGTATTTTAACAGTTTTACCAAAATTAGGCAGTTTGCTTAGAAGTATTCACTAGAACCGTCACGATTTTAACTGAATCACACACAAAAACGCCGAACCCAATCCTCCTTAATTGTAAACATAAACACTATTCTCGTCATTCCAAGGCTTTACACACCAATTCTGAGCTCTGTAAACATGAACTCTTAATAATTGAAAGCACAGTCCCGTGAAAACGCCACCTGAAGTACCCGGATTTATAAACATTACCAGTATTTTCGTCATTTCACAGCTTTACACGGGAAACCTCTGTAATTGAATTCGACAGCATATGTAGTAAGAATCTATTTACGTGTACTTGAGGTGTTTATTACACGTTGTTAATCATTTCTGGGAACTCTCATTGTGTATTTTAACAGTTTTACCAAAATTAGGCAGTTTGCTTAGAAGTATTTACTAGAACCGTCACCATTTTAACTGACTAAAAAAAAAAAAAAAAAACGCCGAACCCAATCCTCCTTAATTGTAAACATAAACACTATTCTCGTCATTCCAAGGCTTTAGACACCAATTCTGAGCTCTGTAAACATGAACTCTTAATAATTGAAAGCACAGAACCGTAAAAACGCCACCGGAAGTACCCGGACTTGTAAACATTACCAGTATTTTCGTCATTCCACAGCTTTCCACGGAAAACCTCTGTGATTGAATTCGACAGTAAATGTAGTAAGAATCTATTTACGTGTACTTGAGGTGTTTATTACACGTTCTTAATCATTTCTGGGCACTCTCATTGTGTATTTTAACAGTTTTACCAAAATTAGGCAGTTTGCTTAGAAGTATTCACTAGAACCGTCACCATTTTAACTGAATCACACACAAAAACGCCGAACCCAATCCTCCTTAATTGTAAACATAAACACTATTCTCGTCATTCCAAGGCTTTACACACCAATTCTGAGCTCTGTAAACATGAACTCTTAATAATTGAAAGCACAGTCCCGTGAAAACGCCACCCGAAGTACCCGGAGTTGTAAATATTACCAGTATTTTCGTCATTTCATGGCTTTCCACGGGAAACCTCCGTGATTGAATTCGACAGTTAATTTAGTAAGAATCTATTTACGTGTACTTGAGGTGTTTATTACACGTTGTTAATCATTTCTGGGAACTCTCATTGTGTATTTTAACAGTTTTACCAAAATTAGGCAGTTTGCTTAGAAGTATTTACTAGAACCGTCACCATTTTAACTGACTAAAAAAAAAAAAAAAAAACACGCCGAACCCAATCCTCCTTAATTGTAAACATAAACACTATTCTCGTCATTCCAAGGCTTTAGACACCAATTCTGAGCTCTGTAAACAGGAACTCTTAATAATTGAAAGCACAGAACCGTAAAAACGCCACCGGAAGTACACGGACTTGTAAACATTACCAGTATTTTCGTCATTCCACAGCTTTCCACGGAAAACCTCTGTGATTGAATTCGACAGTAAATGTAGTAAGAATCTATTTACGTGTACTTGAGGTGTTTATTACACGTTCTTAATCATTTCTCGGCACTCTCATTGTGTATTTTAACAGTTTTACCAAAATTAGGCAGTTTGCTTAGAAGTATTCACTAGAACCGTCACGATTTTAACTGAATCACACACAAAAACGCCGAACCCAATCCTCCTTAATTGTAAACATAAACACTATTCTCGTCATTCCAAGGCTTTACACACCAATTCTGAGCTCTGTAAACATGAACTCTTAATAATTGAAAGCACAGTCCCGTGAAAACGCCACCCGAAGTACCCGGATTTATAAACATTACCAGTATTTTCGTCATTTCACAGCTTTACACGGGAAACCTCTGTAATTGAATTCGACAGCATATGTAGTAAGAATCTATTTACGTGTACTTGAGGTGTTTATTACACGTTGTTAATCATTTCTGGGAACTCTCATTGTGTATTTTAACAGTTTTACCAAAATTAGGCAGTTTGCTTAGAAGTATTTACTAGAACCGTCACCATTTTAACTGACTAAAAAAAAAAAAAAAAAACGCCGAACCCAATCCTCCTTAATTGTAAACATAAACACTATTCTCGTCATTCCAAGGCTTTAGACACCAATTCTGAGCTCTGTAAACATGAACTCTTAATAATTGAAAGCACAGAACCGTAAAAACGCCACCGGAAGTACCCGGACTTGTAAACATTACCAGTATTTTCGTCATTCCACAGCTTTCCACGGAAAACCTCTGTGATTGAATTCGACAGTAAATGTAGTAAGAATCTATTTACGTGTACTTGAGGTGTTTATTACACGTTCTTAATCATTTCTGGGCACTCTCATTGTGTATTTTAACAGTTTTACCAAAATTAGGCAGTTTGCTTAGAAGTATTCACTAGAACCGTCACCATTTTAACTGAATCACACACAAAAACGCTGAACCCAATCCTCCTTAATTGTAAACATAAACACTATTCTCGTCATTCCAAGGCTTTACACACCAATTCTGAGCTCTGTAAACATGAACTCTTAATAATTGAAAGCACAGAACCATGAAAACGCCACCGGAAGTACCCGGACTTGTAAACATTACCAGTATTTTCGTCATTCCACAGCTTTCCACGGGAAACCTCTGATTGAATTCGACAGTAAATGTAGTAAGAATCTATTTACATGTACTTGAAGTGTTTCTTCCACGTTCTTAATCATTTCTGGAAACTCTCATTGTGTATTTTAACAGTTTTACCAAAATTAGGCAGTTTGCTTAGAAGTATTCACTAGAACCGTCACCATTTTAACTGAATCACACACAAAAACGCCGAACCCAATCCTCCTTAATTGTAAACATAAACACTATTCTCGTCATTCCAAGGCTTTACACACCAATTCTGAGCTCTGTAAACATGAACTCTTAATAATTGAAAGCACAGACCCGTGAAAACGCCACCTCAAGTACCCGGAGTTGTAAATATTACCAGTATTTTGGTCATTTCATGGCTTTCCACGGGAAACCTCCATGATTGAATTCGACAGTTAATTTAGTAAGAATCTATTTACGTGTACTTGAGGTGTTTATTACACGTTCTTAATCATTTCTGGGCACTCTCATTGTGTATTTTAACAGTTTTACCAAAATTAGGCAGTTTGCTTAGAAGTATTCACTAGAACCGTCACGATTTTAACTGAATCACACACAAAAACGCCGAACCCAATCCTCCTTAATTGTAAACATAAACACTATTCTCATCATTCCAAGGCTTTACAAACCAATTCTGAGCTCTGTAAATATGAACTCTTAATAATTGAAAGCACAGTCCCGTGAAAACGCCACCCGAAGTACCCGGATTTATAAACATTACCAGTATTTTCGTCATTTCACAGCTTTACACGGGAAACCTCTGTAATTGAATTCGACAGCATATGTAGTAAGAATCTATTTACGTGTACTTGAGGTGTTTATTACACGTTGTTAATCATTTCTGGGAACTCTCATTGTGTATTTTAACAGTTTTACCAAAATTAGGCAGTTTGCTTAGAAGTATTTACTAGAACCGTCACCATTTTAACTGACTAAAAAAAAAAAAAAAAAACGCCGAACCCAATCCTCCTTAATTGTAAACATAAACACTATTCTCGTCATTCCAAGGCTTTAGACACCAATTCTGAGCTCTGTAAACATGAACTCTTAATAATTGAAAGCACAGAACCGTAAAAACGCCACCGGAAGTACCCGGACTTGTAAACATTACCAGTATTTTCGTCATTCCACAGCTTTCCACGGAAAACCTCTGTGATTGAATTCGACAGTAAATGTAGTAAGAATCTATTTACGTGTACTTGAGGTGTTTATTACACGTTCTTAATCATTTCTGGGCACTCTCATTGTGTATTTTAACAGTTTTACCAAAATTAGGCAGTTTGCTTAGAAGTATTCACTAGAACCGTCACGATTTTAACTGAATCACACACAAAAACGCCGAACCCAATCCTCCTTAATTGTAAACATAAACACTATTCTCATCATTCCAAGGCTTTACAAACCAATTCTGAGCTCTGTAAACATGAACTCTTAATAATTGAAAGCACAGTCCCGTGAAAACGCCACCCGAAGTACCCGGATTTATAAACATTACCAGTATTTTCGTCATTTCACAGCTTTACACGGGAAACCTCTGTAATTGAATTCGACAGTATATGTAGTAAGAATCTATTTACGTGTACTTGAGGTGTTTATTACACGTTGTTAATCATTTCTGGGAACTCTCATTGTGTATTTTAACAGTTTTACCAAAATTAGGCAGTTTGCTTAGAAGTATTTACTAGAACCGTCACCATTTTAACTGACTAAAAAAAAAAAAAAAAAAACGCCGAACCCAATCCTCCTTAATTGTAAACATAAACACTATTCTCGTCATTCCAAGGCTTTAGACACCAATTCTGAGCTCTGTAAACATGAACTCTTAATAATTGAAAGCACAGAACCGTAAAAACGCCACCGGAAGTACCCGGACTTGTAAACATTACCAGTATTTTCGTCATTCCACAGCTTTCCACGGAAAACCTCTGTGATTGAATTCGACAGTAAATGTAGTAAGAATCTATTTACGTGTATTTGAGGTGTTTATTACACGTTCTTAATCATTTCTGGGCACTCTCATTGTGTATTTTAACAGTTTTACCAAAATTAGGCAGTTTGCTTAGAAGTATTCACTAGAACCGTCACCATTTTAACTGAATCACACACAAAAACGCCAAACCCAATCCTCCTTAATTGTAAACATAAACACTATTCTCGTCATTCCAAGGCTTTACACACCAATTCTGAGCTCTGTAAACATGAACTCTTAATAATTGAAAGCACAGTCCCGTGAAAACGCCACCCGAAGTACCCGGAGTTGTAAATATTACCAGTATTTTCGTCATTTCATGGCTTTCCACGGGAAACCTCCGTGATTGAATTCGACAGTTAATTTAGTAAGAATCTATTTACTTGTACTTGAGGTGTTTATTACAGGTTCTTAATCATTTCTGGGAACTCTCATTGTGTATTTTAACAGTTTTACCAAAATTAGGCAGTTTGCTTAGAAGTATTTACTAGAACCGTCACCATTTTAACTGATTCACACACAAAAACGCCGAACCCAATCCTCCTTAATTGTAAACATAAACACTATTCTCGTCATTCCAAGGCTTTACACACCAATTCTGAGCTCTGTAAACATGAACTCTTAATAATTGAAAGCACAGTCCCGTGAAAACGCCACCCGAAGTACCCGGACTTGTAAACATTACCAGTATTTTCGTCATTTCACAGCTTTCCACTGGAAACCTCCGTGATTGAATTCCACAGTAAATGTAGTTAAAATCTGTTTATGTGTACTTGAGGTGTTTATTACACGTTCTTAATCATTTCTGGGCACTCTCATTGTGTATTTTAACATTTTTAGCAAAATTAGACATTTTGCATAGAAGTATTTACCGGAACCGTCACCATTTCAACTGATTCACACAAAACACGCCAAAGCCAAACCTCCTAAATTGTAAACATAAACACTATTCTCGCCATTCCAATGGTTTAGACATCAATTCTGAGCTCTGTAAACATGAACTCTTAATAATTGAAAGCACAGAACCATGAAAACGCCACCGGAAGTACCCGGACTTGTAAACAATAAGAGTATTTTCGTCATTCCACAGCTTTCCCCTGGAAACCTCCGTGATTGAATACGACATTAAATGTAGTAAGAATCTGTTTACGTGTACTTGAAGTGTTTCTTCCATGTTTTTAATCATTTCTGGAAACTATCATTGTGTACTTTAACAGTTTTAGCAAAATGAGGCAGTTTGCTTAGAAGTATTTACTAGAACCGTCACCATTTTAACTGACTAAAAAAAAAAAAAAAAACGCCGAACCCAATCCTCCTTAATTGTAAACATAAACACTATTCTCGTCATTCCAAGGCTTTACACACCAATTCTGAGCTCTGTAAACATGAACTCTTAATAATTGAAAGCACAGAACCGTAAAAACGCCACCGGAAGTACCCGGACTTGTAAACATTACCAGTATTTTCGTCATTCCACAGCTTTCCACGGAAAACCTCTGTGATTGAATTCGACAGTAAATGTAGTAAGAATCTATTTACGTGTACTTGAGGTGTTTATTACACGTTCTTAATCATTTCTGGGCACTCTCATTGTGTATTTTAACAGTTTTACCAAAATTAGGCAGTTTGCTTAGAAGTATTCACTAGAACCGTCACCATTTTAACTGAATCACACACAAAAACGCCGAACCCAATCCTCCTTAATTGTAAACATAAACACTATTCTCGTCATTCCAAGGCTTTACACACCAATTCTGAGCTCTGTAAACATGAACTCTTAATAATTGAAAGCACAGTCCCGTGAAAACGCCACCCGAAGTACCCGGATTTATAAACATTACCAGTATTTTCGTCATTTCACAGCTTTACACGGGAAACCTCTGTAATTGAATTCGACAGCATATGTAGTAAGAATCTATTTACGTGTACTTGAGGTGTTTATTACACGTTGTTAATCATTTCTGGGAACTCTCATTGTGTATTTTAACAGTTTTACCAAAATTAGGCAGTTTGCTTAGAAGTATTTACTAGAACCGTCACCATTTTAACTGACTAAAAAAAAAAAAAAAAAACGCCGAACCCAATCCTCCTTAATTGTAAACATAAACACTATTCTCGTCATTCCAAGGCTTTAGACACCAATTCTGAGCTCTGTAAACATGAACTCTTAATAATTGAAAGCACAGAACCGTAAAAACGCCACCGGAAGTACCCGGACTTGTAAACATTACCAGTATTTTCGTCATTCCACAGCTTTCCACGGAAAACCTCTGTGATTGAATTCGACAGTAAATGTAGTAAGAATCTATTTACGTGTACTTGAGGTGTTTATTACACGTTCTTAATCATTTCTGGGCACTCTCATTGTGTATTTTAACAGTTTTACCAAAATTAGGCAGTTTGCTTAGAAGTATTCACTAGAACCGTCACCATTTTAACTGAATCACACACAAAAACGCCGAACCCAATCCTCCTTAATTGTAAACATAAACACTATTCTCGTCATTCCAAGGCTTTACACACCAATTCTGAGCTCTGTAAACATGAACTCTTAATAATTGAAAGCACAGACCCGTGAAAACGCCACCTCAAGTACCCGGAGTTGTAAATATTACCAGTATTTTGGTCATTTCATGGCTTTCCACGGGAAACCTCCATGATTGAATTCGACAGTTAATTTAGTAAGAATCTATTTACGTGTACTTGAGGTGTTTATTACACGTTCTTAATCATTTCTGGGAACTCTCATTGTGTATTTTAACAGTTTTACCAAAATTAGGCAGTTTGCTTAGAAGTATTCACTAGAACCGTCACGATTTTAACTGAATCACACACAAAAACGCCGAACCCAATCCTCCTTAATTGTAAACATAAACACTATTCTCATCATTCCAAGGCTTTACACACCAATTCTGAGCTCTGTAAACATGAACTCTTAATAATTGAAAGCACAGAACCGTAAAAACGCCACCGGAAGTACCCGGACTTGTAAACATTACCAGTATTTTCGTCATTCCACAGCTTTCCACGGAAAACCTCTGTGATTGAATTCGACAGTAAATGTAGTAAGAATCTATTTACGTGTACTTGAGGTGTTTATTACACGTTCTTAATCATTTCTGGGCACTCTCATTGTGTATTTTAACAGTTTTACCAAAATTAGGCAGTTTGCTTAGAAGTATTCACTAGAACCGTCACCATTTTAACTGAATCACACACAAAAACGCCGAACCCAATCCTCCTTAATTGTAAACATAAACACTATTCTCGTCATTCCAAGGCTTTACACACCAATTCTGAGCTCTGTAAACATGAACTCTTAATAATTGAAAGCACAGTCCCGTGAAAACGCCACCGGAAGTACCCGGACTTGTAAACATTACCAGTATTTTCGTCATTCCACAGCTTTCCACGGGAAACCTCTGATTGAATTCGACAGTAAATGTAGTAAGAATCTATTTACATGTACTTGAAGTGTTTCTTCCACGTTCTTAATCATTTCTGGGAACTCTCATTGTGTATTTTAACAGTTTTACCAAAATTAGGCAGTTTGCTTAGAAGTATTCACTAGAACCGTCACCATTTTAACTGAATCACACACAAAAACGCCGAACCCAATCCTCCTTAATTGTAAACATAAACACTATTCTCGTCATTCCAAGGCTTTACACACCAATTCTGAGCTCTGTAAACATGAACTCTTAATAATTGAAAGCACAGACCCGTGAAAACGCCACCTCAAGTACCCGGAGTTGTAAATATTACCAGTATTTTGGTCATTTCATGGCTTTCCACGGGAAACCTCCATGATTGAATTCGACAGTTAATTTAGTAAGAATCTATTTACGTGTACTTGAGGTGTTTATTACACGTTCTTAATCATTTCTGGGAACTCTCATTGTGTATTTTAACAGTTTTACCAAAATTAGGCAGTTTGCTTAGAAGTATTCACTAGAACCGTCACGATTTTAACTGAATCACACACAAAAACGCCGAACCCAATCCTCCTTAATTGTAAACATAAACACTATTCTCGTCATTCCAAGGCTTTACACACCAATTCTGAGCTCTGTAAACATGAACTCTTAATAATTGAAAGCACAGTCCCGTGAAAACGCCACCCGAAGTACCCGGATTTATAAACATTACCAGTATTTTCGTCATTTCACAGCTTTACACGGGAAACCTCTGTAATTGAATTCGACAGCATATGTAGTAAGAATCTATTTACGTGTACTTGAGGTGTTTATTACACGTTGTTAATCATTTCTGGGAACTCTCATTGTGTATTTTAACAGTTTTACCAAAATTAGGCAGTTTGCTTAGAAGTATTTACTAGAACCGTCACCATTTTAACTGACTAAAAAAAAAAAAAAAAAACGCCGAACCCAATCCTCCTTCATTGTAAACATAAACACTATTCTCGTCATTCCAAGGCTTTAGACACCAATTCTGAGCTCTGTAAACATGAACTCTTAATAATTGAAAGCACAGAACCGTAAAAACGCCACCGGAAGTACCCGGACTTGTAAACATTACCAGTATTTTCGTCATTCCACAGCTTTCCACGGAAAACCTCTGTGATTGAATTCGACAGTAAATGTAGTAAGAATCTATTTACGTGTACTTGAGGTGTTTATTACACGTTCTTAATCATTTCTGGGCACTCTCATTGTGTATTTTAACAGTTTTACCAAAATTAGGCAGTTTGCTTAGAAGTATTCACTAGAACCGTCACCATTTTAACTGAATCACACACAAAAACGCCGAACCCAATCCTCCTTAATTGTAAACATAAACACTATTCTCGTCATTCCAAGGCTTTACACACCAATTCTGAGCTCTGTAAACATGAACTCTTAATAATTGAAAGCACAGACCCGTGAAAACGCCACCTCAAGTACCCGGAGTTGTAAATATTACCAGTATTTTGGTCATTTCATGGCTTTCCACGGGAAACCTCCATGATTGAATTCGACAGTTAATTTAGTAAGAATCTATTTACGTGTACTTGAGGTGTTTATTACACGTTCTTAATCATTTCTGGGAACTCTCATTGTGTATTTTAACAGTTTTACCAAAATTAGGCAGTTTGCTTAGAAGTATTCACTAGAACCGTCACGATTTTAACTGAATCACACACAAAAACGCCGAACCCAATCCTCCTTAATTGTAAACATAAACACTATTCTCGTCATTCCAAGGCTTTACACACCAATTCTGAGCTCTGTAAACATGAACTCTTAATAATTGAAAGCACAGTCCCGTGAAAACGCCACCTGAAGTACCCGGATTTATAAACATTACCAGTATTTTCGTCATTTCACAGCTTTACACGGGAAACCTCTGTAATTGAATTCGACAGCATATGTAGTAAGAATCTATTTACGTGTACTTGAGGTGTTTATTACACGTTGTTAATCATTTCTGGGAACTCTCATTGTGTATTTTAACAGTTTTACCAAAATTAGGCAGTTTGCTTAGAAGTATTTACTAGAACCGTCACCATTTTAACTGACTAAAAAAAAAAAAAAAAAAACGCCGAACCCAATCCTCCTTAATTGTAAACATAAACACTATTCTCGTCATTCCAAGGCTTTAGACACCAATTCTGAGCTCTGTAAACATGAACTCTTAATAATTGAAAGCACAGAACCGTAAAAACGCCACCGGAAGTACCCGGACTTGTAAACATTACCAGTATTTTCGTCATTCCACAGCTTTCCACGGAAAACCTCTGTGATTGAATTCGACAGTAAATGTAGTAAGAATCTATTTACGTGTACTTGAGGTGTTTATTACACGTTCTTAATCATTTCTGGGCACTCTCATTGTGTATTTTAACAGTTTTACCAAAATTAGGCAGTTTGCTTAGAAGTATTCACTAGAACCGTCACCATTTTAACTGAATCACACACAAAAACGCCGAACCCAATCCTCCTTAATTGTAAACATAAACACTATTCTCGTCATTCCAAGGCTTTACACACCAATTCTGAGCTCTGTAAACATGAACTCTTAATAATTGAAAGCACAGTCCCGTGAAAACGCCACCCGAAGTACCCGGAGTTGTAAATATTACCAGTATTTTCGTCATTTCATGGCTTTCCACGGGAAACCTCCGTGATTGAATTCGACAGTTAATTTAGTAAGAATCTATTTACGTGTACTTGAGGTGTTTATTACACGTTGTTAATCATTTCTGGGAACTCTCATTGTGTATTTTAACAGTTTTACCAAAATTAGGCAGTTTGCTTAGAAGTATTTACTAGAACCGTCACCATTTTAACTGACTAAAAAAAAAAAAAAAAAACACGCCGAACCCAATCCTCCTTAATTGTAAACATAAACACTATTCTCGTCATTCCAAGGCTTTAGACACCAATTCTGAGCTCTGTAAACAGGAACTCTTAATAATTGAAAGCACAGAACCGTAAAAACGCCACCGGAAGTACACGGACTTGTAAACATTACCAGTATTTTCGTCATTCCACAGCTTTCCACGGAAAACCTCTGTGATTGAATTCGACAGTAAATGTAGTAAGAATCTATTTACGTGTACTTGAGGTGTTTATTACACGTTCTTAATCATTTCTCGGCACTCTCATTGTGTATTTTAACAGTTTTACCAAAATTAGGCAGTTTGCTTAGAAGTATTCACTAGAACCGTCACGATTTTAACTGAATCACACACAAAAACGCCGAACCCAATCCTCCTTAATTGTAAACATAAACACTATTCTCGTCATTCCAAGGCTTTACACACCAATTCTGAGCTCTGTAAACATGAACTCTTAATAATTGAAAGCACAGTCCCGTGAAAACGCCACCCGAAGTACCCGGATTTATAAACATTACCAGTATTTTCGTCATTTCACAGCTTTACACGGGAAACCTCTGTAATTGAATTCGACAGCATATGTAGTAAGAATCTATTTACGTGTACTTGAGGTGTTTATTACACGTTGTTAATCATTTCTGGGAACTCTCATTGTGTATTTTAACAGTTTTACCAAAATTAGGCAGTTTGCTTAGAAGTATTTACTAGAACCGTCACCATTTTAACTGACTAAAAAAAAAAAAAAAAAACGCCGAACCCAATCCTCCTTAATTGTAAACATAAACACTATTCTCGTCATTCCAAGGCTTTAGACACCAATTCTGAGCTCTGTAAACATGAACTCTTAATAATTGAAAGCACAGAACCGTAAAAACGCCACCGGAAGTACCCGGACTTGTAAACATTACCAGTATTTTCGTCATTCCACAGCTTTCCACGGAAAACCTCTGTGATTGAATTCGACAGTAAATGTAGTAAGAATCTATTTACGTGTACTTGAGGTGTTTATTACACGTTCTTAATCATTTCTGGGCACTCTCATTGTGTATTTTAACAGTTTTACCAAAATTAGGCAGTTTGCTTAGAAGTATTCACTAGAACCGTCACCATTTTAACTGAATCACACACAAAAACGCTGAACACAATCCTCCTTAATTGTAAACATAAACACTATTCTCGTCATTCCAAGGCTTTACACACCAATTCTGAGCTCTGTAAACATGAACTCTTAATAATTGAAAGCACAGAACCATGAAAACGCCACCGGAAGTACCCGGACTTGTAAACATTACCAGTATTTTCGTCATTCCACAGCTTTCCACGGGAAACCTCTGATTGAATTCGACAGTAAATGTAGTAAGAATCTATTTACATGTACTTGAAGTGTTTCTTCCACGTTCTTAATCATTTCTGGAAACTCTCATTGTGTATTTTAACAGTTTTACCAAAATTAGGCAGTTTGCTTAGAAGTATTCACTAGAACCGTCACCATTTTAACTGAATCACACACAAAAACGCCGAACCCAATCCTCCTTAATTGTAAACATAAACACTATTCTCGTCATTCCAAGGCTTTACACACCAATTCTGAGCTCTGTAAACATGAACTCTTAATAATTGAAAGCACAGACCCGTGAAAACGCCACCTCAAGTACCCGGAGTTGTAAATATTACCAGTATTTTGGTCATTTCATGGCTTTCCACGGGAAACCTCCATGATTGAATTCGACAGTTAATTTAGTAAGAATCTATTTACGTGTACTTGAGGTGTTTATTACACGTTCTTAATCATTTCTGGGCACTCTCATTGTGTATTTTAACAGTTTTACCAAAATTAGGCAGTTTGCTTAGAAGTATTCACTAGAACCGTCACGATTTTAACTGAATCACACACAAAAACGCCGAACCCAATCCTCCTTAATTGTAAACATAAACACTATTCTCATCATTCCAAGGCTTTACAAACCAATTCTGAGCTCTGTAAACATGAACTCTTAATAATTGAAAGCACAGTCCCGTGAAAACGCCACCCGAAGTACCCGGATTTATAAACATTACCAGTATTTTCGTCATTTCACAGCTTTACACGGGAAACCTCTGTAATTGAATTCGACAGCATATGTAGTAAGAATCTATTTACGTGTACTTGAGGTGTTTATTACACGTTGTTAATCATTTCTGGGAACTCTCATTGTGTATTTTAACAGTTTTACCAAAATTAGGCAGTTTGCTTAGAAGTATTTACTAGAACCGTCACCATTTTAACTGACTAAAAAAAAAAAAAAAAAACACGCCGAACCCAATCCTCCTTAATTGTAAACATAAACACTATTCTCGTCATTCCAAGGCTTTAGACACCAATTCTGAGCTCTGTAAACAGGAACTCTTAATAATTGAAAGCACAGAACCGTAAAAACGCCACCGGAAGTACACGGACTTGTAAACATTACCAGTATTTTCGTCATTCCACAGCTTTCCACGGAAAACCTCTGTGATTGAATTCGACAGTAAATGTAGTAAGAATCTATTTACGTGTACTTGAGGTGTTTATTACACGTTCTTAATCATTTCTCGGCACTCTCATTGTGTATTTTAACAGTTTTACCAAAATTAGGCAGTTTGCTTAGAAGTATTCACTAGAACCGTCACGATTTTAACTGAATCACACACAAAAACGCCGAACCCAATCCTCCTTAATTGTAAACATAAACACTATTCTCGTCATTCCAAGGCTTTACACACCAATTCTGAGCTCTGTAAACATGAACTCTTAATAATTGAAAGCACAGTCCCGTGAAAACGCCACCCGAAGTACCCGGATTTATAAACATTACCAGTATTTTCGTCATTTCACAGCTTTACACGGGAAACCTCTGTAATTGAATTCGACAGCATATGTAGTAAGAATCTATTTACGTGTACTTGAGGTGTTTATTACACGTTGTTAATCATTTCTGGGAACTCTCATTGTGTATTTTAACAGTTTTACCAAAATTAGGCAGTTTGCTTAGAAGTATTTACTAGAACCGTCACCATTTTAACTGACTAAAAAAAAAAAAAAAAAACGCCGAACCCAATCCTCCTTAATTGTAAACATAAACACTATTCTCGTCATTCCAAGGCTTTAGACACCAATTCTGAGCTCTGTAAACATGAACTCTTAATAATTGAAAGCACAGAACCGTAAAAACGCCACCGGAAGTACCCGGACTTGTAAACATTACCAGTATTTTCGTCATTCCACAGCTTTCCACGGAAAACCTCTGTGATTGAATTCGACAGTAAATGTAGTAAGAATCTATTTACGTGTACTTGAGGTGTTTATTACACGTTCTTAATCATTTCTGGGCACTCTCATTGTGTATTTTAACAGTTTTACCAAAATTAGGCAGTTTGCTTAGAAGTATTCACTAGAACCGTCACCATTTTAACTGAATCACACACAAAAACGCTGAACACAATCCTCCTTAATTGTAAACATAAACACTATTCTCGTCATTCCAAGGCTTTACACACCAATTCTGAGCTCTGTAAACATGAACTCTTAATAATTGAAAGCACAGAACCATGAAAACGCCACCGGAAGTACACGGACTTGTAAACATTACCAGTATTTTCGTCATTCCACAGCTTTCCACGGGAAACCTCTGATTGAATTCGACAGTAAATGTAGTAAGAATCTATTTACATGTACTTGAAGTGTTTCTTCCACGTTCTTAATCATTTCTGGAAACTCTCATTGTGTATTTTAACAGTTTTACCAAAATTAGGCAGTTTGCTTAGAAGTATTCACTAGAACCGTCACCATTTTAACTGAATCACACACAAAAACGCCGAACCCAATCCTCCTTAATTGTAAACATAAACACTATTCTCGTCATTCCAAGGCTTTACACACCAATTCTGAGCTCTGTAAACATGAACTCTTAATAATTGAAAGCACAGACCCGTGAAAACGCCACCTCAAGTACCCGGAGTTGTAAATATTACCAGTATTTTGGTCATTTCATGGCTTTCCACGGGAAACCTCCATGATTGAATTCGACAGTTAATTTAGTAAGAATCTATTTACGTGTACTTGAGGTGTTTATTACACGTTCTTAATCATTTCTGGGCACTCTCATTGTGTATTTTAACAGTTTTACCAAAATTAGGCAGTTTGCTTAGAAGTATTCACTAGAACCGTCACGATTTTAACTGAATCACACACAAAAACGCCGAACCCAATCCTCCTTAATTGTAAACATAAACACTATTCTCATCATTCCAAGGCTTTACAAACCAATTCTGAGCTCTGTAAACATGAACTCTTAATAATTGAAAGCACAGTCCCGTGAAAACGCCACCCGAAGTACCCGGATTTATAAACATTACCAGTATTTTCGTCATTTCACAGCTTTACACGGGAAACCTCTGTAATTGAATTCGACAGCATATGTAGTAAGAATCTATTTACGTGTACTTGAGGTGTTTATTACACGTTGTTAATCATTTCTGGGAACTCTCATTGTGTATTTTAACAGTTTTACCAAAATTAGGCAGTTTGCTTAGAAGTATTTACTAGAACCGTCACCATTTTAACTGACTAAAAAAAAAAAAAAAAAACGCCGAACCCAATCCTCCTTAATTGTAAACATAAACACTATTCTCGTCATTCCAAGGCTTTAGACACCAATTCTGAGCTCTGTAAACATGAACTCTTAATAATTGAAAGCACAGAACCGTAAAAACGCCACCGGAAGTACCCGGACTTGTAAACATTACCAGTATTTTCGTCATTCCACAGCTTTCCACGGAAAACCTCTGTGATTGAATTCGACAGTAAATGTAGTAAGAATCTATTTACGTGTACTTGAGGTGTTTATTACACGTTCTTAATCATTTCTGGGCACTCTCATTGTGTATTTTAACAGTTTTACCAAAATTAGGCAGTTTGCTTAGAAGTATTCACTAGAACCGTCACGATTTTAACTGAATCACACACAAAAACGCCGAACCCAATCCTCCTTAATTGTAAACATAAACACTATTCTCATCATTCCAAGGCTTTACAAACCAATTCTGAGCTCTGTAAACATGAACTCTTAATAATTGAAAGCACAGTCCCGTGAAAACGCCACCCGAAGTACCCGGATTTATAAACATTACCAGTATTTTCGTCATTTCACAGCTTTACACGGGAAACCTCTGTAATTGAATTCGACAGCATATGTAGTAAGAATCTATTTACGTGTACTTGAGGTGTTTATTACACGTTGTTAATCATTTCTGGGAACTCTCATTGTGTATTTTAACAGTTTTACCAAAATTAGGCAGTTTGCTTAGAAGTATTTACTAGAACCGTCACCATTTTAACTGACTAAAAAAAAAAAAAAAAAAACGCCGAACCCAATCCTCCTTAATTGTAAACATAAACACTATTCTCGTCATTCCAAGGCTTTAGACACCAATTCTGAGCTCTGTAAACATGAACTCTTAATAATTGAAAGCACAGAACCGTAAAAACGCCACCGGAAGTACCCGGACTTGTAAACATTACCAGTATTTTCGTCATTCCACAGCTTTCCACGGAAAACCTCTGTGATTGAATTCGACAGTAAATGTAGTAAGAATCTATTTACGTGTATTTGAGGTGTTTATTACACGTTCTTAATCATTTCTGGGCACTCTCATTGTGTATTTTAACAGTTTTACCAAAATTAGGCAGTTTGCTTAGAAGTATTCACTAGAACCGTCACCATTTTAACTGAATCACACACAAAAACGCCAAACCCAATCCTCCTTAATTGTAAACATAAACACTATTCTCGTCATTCCAAGGCTTTACACACCAATTCTGAGCTCTGTAAACATGAACTCTTAATAATTGATAGCACAGTCCCGTGAAAACGCCACCCGAAGTACCCGGAGTTGTAAATATTACCAGTATTTTCGTCATTTCATGGCTTTCCACGGGAAACCTCCGTGATTGAATTCGACAGTTAATTTAGTAAGAATCTATTTACTTGTACTTGAGGTGTTTATTACAGGTTCTTAATCATTTCTGGGAACTCTCATTGTGTATTTTAACAGTTTTACCAAAATTAGGCAGTTTGCTTAGAAGTATTTACTAGAACCGTCACCATTTTAACTGATTCACACACAAAAACGCCGAACCCAATCCTCCTTAATTGTAAACATAAACACTATTCTCGTCATTCCAAGGCTTTACACACCAATTCTGAGCTCTGTAAACATGAACTCTTAATAATTGAAAGCACAGTCCCGTGAAAACGCCACCCGAAGTACCCGGACTTGTAAACATTACCAGTATTTTCGTCATTTCACAGCTTTCCACTGGAAACCTCCGTGATTGAATTCCACAGTAAATGTAGTTAAAATCTGTTTATGTGTACTTGAGGTGTTTATTACACGTTCTTAATCACTTCTGGGCACTCTCATTGTGTATTTTAACATTTTTAGCAAAATTAGACATTTTGCATAGAAGTATTTACCGGAACCGTCACCATTTCAACTGATTCACACAAAACACGCCAAAGCCAAACCTCCTAAATTGTAAACATAAACACTATTCTCGCCATTCCAATGGTTTAGACATCAATTCTGAGCTCTGTAAACATGAACTCTTAATAATTGAAAGCACAGAACCATGAAAACGCCACCGGAAGTACCCGGACTTGTAAACAATAAGAGTATTTTCGTCATTCCACAGCTTTCCCCTGGAAACCTCCGTGATTGAATACGACATTAAATGTAGTAAGAATCTGTTTACGTGTACTTGAAGTGTTTCTTCCATGTTTTTAATCATTTCTGGAAACTATCATTGTGTACTTTAACAGTTTTAGCAAAATGAGGCAGTTTGCTTAGAAGTATTTACTAGAACCGTCACCATTTTAACTGACTAAAAAAAAAAAAAAAAAACGCCGAACCCAATCCTCCTTAATTGTAAACATAAACACTATTCTCGTCATTCCAAGGCTTTACACACCAATTCTGAGCTCTGTAAACATGAACTCTTAATAATTGAAAGCACAGAACCGTAAAAACGCCACCGGAAGTACCCGGACTTGTAAACATTACCAGTATTTTCGTCATTCCACAGCTTTCCACGGAAAACCTCTGTGATTGAATTCGACAGTAAATGTAGTAAGAATCTATTTACGTGTACTTGAGGTGTTTATTACACGTTCTTAATCATTTCTGGGCACTCTCATTGTGTATTTTAACAGTTTTACCAAAATTAGGCAGTTTGCTTAGAAGTATTCACTAGAACCGTCACCATTTTAACTGAATCACACACAAAAACGCCGAACCCAATCCTCCTTAATTGTAAACATAAACACTATTCTCGTCATTCCAAGGCTTTACACACCAATTCTGAGCTCTGTAAACATGAACTCTTAATAATTGAAAGCACAGTCCCGTGAAAACGCCACCCGAAGTACCCGGATTTATAAACATTACCAGTATTTTCGTCATTTCACAGCTTTACACGGGAAACCTCTGTAATTGAATTCGACAGCATATGTAGTAAGAATCTATTTACGTGTACTTGAGGTGTTTATTACACGTTGTTAATCATTTCTGGGAACTCTCATTGTGTATTTTAACAGTTTTACCAAAATTAGGCAGTTTGCTTAGAAGTATTTACTAGAACCGTCACCATTTTAACTGACTAAAAAAAAAAAAAAAAAACGCCGAACCCAATCCTCCTTAATTGTAAACATAAACACTATTCTCGTCATTCCAAGGCTTTAGACACCAATTCTGAGCTCTGTAAACATGAACTCTTAATAATTGAAAGCACAGAACCGTAAAAACGCCACCGGAAGTACCCGGACTTGTAAACATTACCAGTATTTTCGTCATTCCACAGCTTTCCACGGAAAACCTCTGTGATTGAATTCGACAGTAAATGTAGTAAGAATCTATTTACGTGTACTTGAGGTGTTTATTACACGTTCTTAATCATTTCTGGGCACTCTCATTGTGTATTTTAACAGTTTTACCAAAATTAGGCAGTTTGCTTAGAAGTATTCACTAGAACCGTCACCATTTTAACTGAATCACACACAAAAACGCCGAACCCAATCCTCCTTAATTGTAAACATAAACACTATTCTCGTCATTCCAAGGCTTTACACACCAATTCTGAGCTCTGTAAACATGAACTCTTAATAATTGAAAGCACAGACCCGTGAAAACGCCACCTCAAGTACCCGGAGTTGTAAATATTACCAGTATTTTGGTCATTTCATGGCTTTCCACGGGAAACCTCCATGATTGAATTCGACAGTTAATTTAGTAAGAATCTATTTACGTGTACTTGAGGTGTTTATTACACGTTCTTAATCATTTCTGGGAACTCTCATTGTGTATTTTAACAGTTTTACCAAAATTAGGCAGTTTGCTTAGAAGTATTCACTAGAACCGTCACGATTTTAACTGAATCAAACACAAAAACGCCGAACCCAATCCTCCTTAATTGTAAACATAAACACTATTCTCATCATTCCAAGGCTTTATACACCAATTCTGAGCTCTGTAAACATGAACTCTTAATAATTGAAAGCACAGAACCGTAAAAACGCCACCGGAAGTACCCGGACTTGTAAACATTACCAGTATTTTCGTCATTCCACAGCTTTCCACGGAAAACCTCTGTGATTGAATTCGACAGTAAATGTAGTAAGAATCTATTTACGTGTACTTGAGGTGTTTATTACACGTTCTTAATCATTTCTGGGCACTCTCATTGTGTATTTTAACAGTTTTACCAAAATTAGGCAGTTTGCTTAGAAGTATTCACTAGAACCGTCACCATTTTAACTGAATCACACACAAAAACGCCGAACCCAATCCTCCTTAATTGTAAACATAAACACTATTCTCGTCATTCCAAGGCTTTACACACCAATTCTGAGCTCTGTAAACATGAACTCTTAATAATTGAAAGCACAGTCCCGTGAAAACGCCACCCGAAGTACCCGGAGTTGTAAATATTACCAGTATTTTCGTCATTTCATGGCTTTCCACGGGAAACCTCCGTGATTGAATTCGACAGTTAATTTAGTAAGAATCTATTTACTTGTACTTGAGGTGTTTATTACACGTTCTTAATCATTTCTGGGAACTCTCATTGTGTATTTTAACAGTTTTACCAAAATTAGGCAGTTTGCTTAGAAGTATTTACTAGAACCGTCACCATTTTAACTGATTCACACACAAAAACGCCGAACCCAATCCTCCTTAATTGTAAACATAAACACTATTCTCGTCATTCCAAGGCTTTACACACCAATTCTGAGCTCTGTAAACATGAACTCTTAATAATTGAAAGCACAGTCCCGTGAAAACGCCACCCGAAGTACCCGGACTTGTAAACATTACCAGTATTTTCGTCATTTCACAGCTTTCCACTGGAAACCTCCGTGATTGAATTCCACAGTAAATGTAGTTAAAATCTGTTTATGTGTACTTGAGGTGTTTATTACACGTTCTTAATCACTTCTGGGCACTCTCATTGTGTATTTTAACATTTTTAGCAAAATTAGACATTTTGCATAGAAGTATTTACCGGAACCGTCACCATTTCAACTGATTCACACAAAACACGCCAAAGCCAAACCTCCTAAATTGTAAACATAAACACTATTCTCGCCATTCCAATGGTTTAGACATCAATTCTGAGCTCTGTAAACATGAACTCTTAATAATTGAAAGCACAGAACCATGAAAACGCCACCGGAAGTACCCGGACTTGTAAACAATAAGAGTATTTTCGTCATTCCACAGCTTTCCCCTGGAAACCTCCGTGATTGAATACGACATTAAATGTAGTAAGAATCTATTTACGCGTACTTGAAGTGTTTCTTCCATGTTTTTAATCATTTCTGGAAACTATCATTGTGTACTTTAACAGTTTTAGCAAAATGAGGCAGTTTGCTTAGAAGTATTTACTAGAACCGTCACCATTTTAACTGACTAAAAAAAAAAAAAAAAAACGCCGAACCCAATCCTCCTTAATTGTAAACATAAACACTATTCTCGTCATTCCAAGGCTTTAGACACCAATTCTGAGCTCTGTAAACATGAACTCTTAATAATTGAAAGCACAGAACCGTAAAAACGCCACCGGAAGTACCCGGACTTGTAAACATTACCAGTATTTTCGTCATTCCACAGCTTTCCACGGAAAACCTCTGTGATTGAATTCGACAGTAAATGTAGTAAGAATCTATTTACGTGTACTTGAGGTGTTTATTACACGTTCTTAATCATTTCTGGGCACTCTCATTGTGTATTTTAACAGTTTTACCAAAATTAGGCAGTTTGCTTAGAAGTATTCACTAGAACCGTCACCATTTTAACTGAATCACACACAAAAACGCCGAACCCAATCCTCCTTAATTGTAAACATAAACACTATTCTCGTCATTCCAAGGCTTTACACACCAATTCTGAGCTCTGTAAACATGAACTCTTAATAATTGAAAGCACAGTCCCGTGAAAACGCCACCCGAAGTACCCGGACTTGTAAACATTACCAGTATTTTCGTCATTTCACAGCTTTCCACGGGAAACCTCTGTAATTGAATTCGACAGCATATGTAGTAAGAATCTATTTACGTGTACTTGAGGTGTTTATTACACGTTGTTAATTATTTCTGGGAACTCTCATTGTGTATTTTAACAGTTTTACCAAAATTAGGCAGTTTGCTTAGAAGTATTTACTAGAACCGTCACCATTTTAACTGACTAAAAAAAAAAAAAAAAAACGCCGAACCCAATCCTCCTTAATTGTAAACATAAACACTATTCTCGTCATTCCAAGGCTTTAGACACCAATTCTGAGCTCTGTAAACATGAACTCTTAATAATTGAAAGCACAGAACCGTAAAAACGCCACCGGAAGTACCCGGACTTGTAAACATTACCAGTATTTTCGTCATTCCACAGCTTTCCTCGGAAAACCTCTGTGATTGAATTCGACAGTAAATGTAGTAAGAATCTATTTACGTGTACTTGAGGTGTTTATTACACGTTCTTAATCATTTCTGGGCACTCTCATTGTGTATTTTAACAGTTTTACCAAAATTAGGCAGTTTGCTTAGAAGTATTCACTAGAACCGTCACCATTTTAACTGAATCACACACAAAAACGCTGAACCCAATCCTCCTTAATTGTAAACATAAACACTATTCTCGTCATTCCAAGGCTTTACACACCAATTCTGAGCTCTGTAAACAGGAACTCTTAATAATTGAAAGCACAGAACCATGAAAACGCCACCGGAAGTACCCGGACTTGAAAACATTACCAGTATTTTCGTCATTCCACAGCTTTCCACGGGAAACCTCTGTGATTGAATTCGACAGTAAAGGTAGTAAGAATCTATTTACATGTACTTGAAGTGTTTCTTCCACGTTCTTAATCATTTCTGGAAACTCTCATTGTGTATTTTAACAGTTTTACCAAAATTAGGCAGTTTGCTTAGAAGTATTCACTAGAACCGTCACCATTTTAACTGAATCACACACAAAAACGCCGAACCCAATCCTCCTTAATTGTAAACATAAACACTATTCTCGTCATTCCAAGGCTTTACACACCAATTCTGAGCTCTGTAAACATGAACTCTTAATAATTGAAAGCACAGTCCCGTGAAAACGCCACCCGAAGTACCCGGAGTTGTAAATATTACCAGTATTTTCGTCATTTCATGGCTTTCCACGGGAAACCTCCGTGATTGAATTCGACAGTTAATTTAGTAAGAATCTATTTACGTGTACTTGAGGTGTTTATTACACGTTCTTAATCATTTCTGGGAACTCTCATTGTGTATTTTAACAGTTTTACCAAAATTAGGCAGTTTGCTTAGAAGTATTTACTAGAACCGTCACCATTTTAACTGATTCACACACAAAAACGCCGAACCCAATCCTCCTTAATTGTAAACATAAACACTATTCTCGTCATTCCAAGGCTTTACACACCAATTCTGAGCTCTGTAAACATGAACTCTTAATAATTGAAAGCACAGTCCCGTGAAAACGCCACCCGAAGTACCCGGACTTGTAAACATTACCAGTATTTTCGTCATTTCACAGCTTTCCACTGGAAACCTCCGTGATTGAATTCCACAGTAAATGTAGTTAAAATCTGTTTATGTGTACTTGAGGTGTTTATTACACGTTCTTAATCATTTCTGGGCACTCTCATTGTGTATTTTAACATTTTTAGCAAAATTAGACATTTTGCATAGAAGTATTTACCGGAACCGTCACCATTTCAACTGATTCACACAAAACACGCCAAAGCCAAACCTCCTAAATTGTAAACATAAACACTATTCTCGCCATTCCAATGGTTTAGACATCAATTCTGAGCTCTGTAAACATGAACTCTTAATAATTGAAAGCACAGAACCATGAAAACGCCACCAGAAGTACCCGGACTTGTAAACAATAAGAGTATTTTCGTCATTCCACAGCTTTCCCCTGGAAACCTCCGTGATTGAATACGACATTAAATGTAGTAAGAATCTGTTTACGTGTACTTGAAGTGTTTCTTCCATGTTTTTAATCATTTCTGGAAACTATCATTGTGTACTTTAACAGTTTTAGCAAAATGAGGCAGTTTGCTTAGAAGTATTTACTAGAACCGTCACCATTTTACCTGAATCACACACAAAAACGCCGAACCCAATCCTCCTTAATTGTAAACATAAACACTATTCTCGTCATTCCAAGGCTTTACACACCAATTCTGAGCTCTGTAAACATGAACTGTTAATAATTGAAAGCACAGAACCGTAAAAACGCCACCGGAAGTACCCGGACTTGTAAACATTACCAGTATTTTCGTCATTCCACAGCTTTCCACGGAAAACCTCTGTGATTGAATTCGACAGTAAATGTAGTAAGAATCTATTTACGTGTACTTGAGGTGTTTATTACACGTTCTTAATCATTTCTGGGCACTCTCATTGTGTATTTTAACAGTTTTACCAAAATTAGGCAGTTTGCTTAGAAGTATTCACTAGAACCGTCACCATTTTAACTGAATCACACACAAAAACGCCGAACCCAATCCTCCTTAATTGTAAACATAAACACTATTCTCGTCATTCCAAGGCTTTACACACCAATTCTGAGCTCTGTAAACATGAACTCTTAATAATTGAAAGCACAGTCCCGTGAAAACGCCACCCGAAGTACCCGGAGTTGTAAATATTACCAGTATTTTCGTCATTTCATGGCTTTCCACGGGAAACCTCCGTGATTGAATTCGACAGTTAATTTAGTAAGAATCTATTTACGTGTACTTGAGGTGTTTATTACACGTTCTTAATCATTTCTGGGAACTCTCATTGTGTATTTTAACAGTTTTACCAAAATTAGGCAGTTTGCTTAGAAGTATTTACTAGAACCGTCACCATTTTAACTGATTCACACACAAAAACGCCGAACCCAATCCTCCTTAATTGTAAACATAAACACTATTCTCGTCATTCCAAGGCTTTACACACCAATTCTGAGCTCTGTAAACATGAACTCTTAATAATTGAAAGCACAGTCCCGTGAAAACGCCACCCGAAGTACCCGGACTTGTAAACATTACCAGTATTTTCGTCATTTCACAGCTTTCCACTGGAAACCTCCGTGATTGAATTCCACAGTAAATGTAGTTAAAATCTGTTTATGTGTACTTGAGGTGTTTATTACACGTTCTTAATCATTTCTGGGCACTCTCATTGTGTATTTTAACATTTTTAGCAAAATTAGACATTTTGCATAGAAGTATTTACCGGAACCGTCACCATTTCAACTGATTCACACAAAACACGCCAAAGCCAAACCTCCTAAATTGTAAACATAAACACTATTCTCGCCATTCCAATGGTTTAGACATCAATTCTGAGCTCTGTAAACATGAACTCTTAATAATTGAAAGCACAGAACCATGAAAACGCCACCGGAAGTACCCGGACTTGTAAACAATAAGAGTATTTTCGTCATTCCACAGCTTTCCCCTGGAAACCTCCGTGATTGAATACGACATTAAATGTAGTAAGAATCTGTTTACGTGTACTTGAAGTGTTTCTTCCATGTTTTTAATCATTTCTGGAAACTATCATTGTGTACTTTAACAGTTTTAGCAAAATGAGGCAGTTTGCTTAGAAGTATTTACTAGAACCGTCACCATTTTAACTGAATCACAAAAAAAAACCGCCGAAACCAATCCTCCTTAATTGTAAACATAAACACTATTCTCGTCATTTCAAGGCTTTAGACACCAATTCTGAGCTCTGTAAACATGAACTCTTAATAATTGAAAGCACAGAACCATGAAAACGCCACCGGAAGTACCCGGACTTGTAAACATTACCAGTATTTTCGTCATTCCACAGCTTTCCACGGGAAACCTCTGTGATTGAATTCGACAGTAAATGTAGTAAGAATCTATTTACGTGTACTTGAAGTGTTTCTTCCACGTTCTTAATCATTTCTGGGAACTCGCATTGTGTATTTTAACAGTTTTACCAAAATTAGGCAGTTTGCTTAGAAGTATTCACTAGAACCGTCACCATTTTAACTGAATCACACACAAAAACGCCGAACCCAATCCTCCTTAATTGTAAACATAAACACTATTCTCGTCATTCCAAGGCTTTACACACCAATTCTGAGCTCTGCAAACATGAACTCTTAATAATTGAAAGCACAGACCCGTGAAAACGCCACCTCAAGTACCCGGAGTTGTAAATATTACCAGTATTTTCGTCATTTCATGGCTTTCCACGGGAAACCTCCATGATTGAATTCGACAGTTAATTTAGTAAGAATCTATTTACGTGTACTTGAGGTGTTTATTACACGTTCTTAATCATTTCTGGGAACTCTCATTGTGTATTTTAACAGTTTTACCAAAATTAGGCAGTTTGCTTAGAAGTATTCACTAGAACCGTCACGATTTTAACTGAATCACACACAAAAACGCCGAACCCAATCCTCCTTAATTGTAAACATAAACACTCTTCTCGTCATTCCAAGGCTTTACACACCAATTCTGAGCTCTGTAAACATGAACTCTTAATAATTGAAAGCACAGAACCGTAAAAACGCCACCGGAAGTACCCGGACTTGTAAACATTACCAGTATTTTCGTCATTCCACAGCTTTCCACGGAAAACCTCTGTGATTGAATTCGACAGTAAATGTAGTAAGAATCTATTTACGTGTACTTGAGGTGTTTATTACACGTTCTTAATCATTTCTGGGCACTCTCATTGTGTATTTTAACAGTTTTACCAAAATTAGGCAGTTTGCTTAGAAGTATTCACTAGAACCGTCACCATTTTAACTGAATCACACACAAAAACGCTGAACCCAATCCTCCTTAATTGTAAACATAAACACTATTCTCGTCATTCCAAGGCTTTACACACCAATTCTGAGCTCTGTAAACATGAACTCTTAATAATTGAAAGCACAGTCCCGTGAAAACGCCACCCGAAGTACCCGGAGTTGTAAATATTACCAGTATTTTCGTCATTTCATGGCTTTCCACGGGAAACCTTCGTGATTGAATTCGACAGTTAATTTAGTAAGAATCTATTTACGTGTACTTGAGGTGTTTATTACACGTTCTTAATCATTTCTGGGAACTCTCATTGTGTATTTTAACAGTTTTACCAAAATTAGGCAGTTTGCTTAGAAGTATTTACTAGAACCGTCACCATTTTAACTGATTCACACACAAAAACGCCGAACCCAATCCTCCTTAATTGTAAACATAAACACTATTCTCGTCATTCCAAGGCTTTACACACCAATTCTGAGCTCTGTAAACATGAACTCTTAATAATTGAAAGCACAGTCCCGTGAAAACGCCACCCGAAGTACCCGGAGTTGTAAATATTACCAGTATTTTCGTCATTTCATGGCTTTCCACGGGAAACCTCCGTGATTGAATTCGACAGTTAATTTAGTAAGAATCTATTTACGTGTACTTGAGGTGTTTATTACACGTTCTTAATCATTTCTGGGAACTCTCATTGTGTATTTTAACAGTTTTACCAAAATTAGGCAGTTTGCTTAGAAGTATTTACTAGAACCGTCACCATTTTAACTGATTCACACACAAAAACGCCGAACCCAATCCTCCTTAATTGTAAACATAAACACTATTCTCGTCATTCCAAGGCTTTACACACCAATTCTGAGCTCTGTAAACATGAACTCTTAATAATTGAAAGCACAGTCCCGTGAAAACGCCACCCGAAGTACCCGGACTTGTAAACATTACCAGTATTTTCGTCATTTCACAGCTTTCCACTGGAAACCTCCGTGATTGAATTCCACAGTAAATGTAGTTAAAATCTGTTTATGTGTACTTGAGGTGTTTATTACACGTTCTTAATCATTTCTGGGCACTCTCATTGTGTATTTTAACATTTTTAGCAAAATTAGACATTTTGCATAGAAGTATTTACCGGAACCGTCACCATTTCAACTGATTCACACAAAACACGCCAAAGCCAAACCTCCTAAATTGTAAACATAAACACTATTCTCGCCA
Source organism: Myotis daubentonii (assembly GCF_963259705.1). Taxonomy (NCBI): domain Eukaryota; kingdom Metazoa; phylum Chordata; class Mammalia; order Chiroptera; family Vespertilionidae; genus Myotis; species Myotis daubentonii. The sequence goes on along the minus strand of NW_026775476.1, from coordinate 386,835 downwards.
TTCCAATGGTTTAGACATCAATTCTGAGCTCTGTAAACATGAACTCTTAATAATTGAAAGCACAGAACCATGAAAACGCCACCGGAAGTACCCGGACTTGTAAACAATAAGAGTATTTTCGTCATTCCACAGCTTTCCCCTGGAAACCTCCGTGATTGAATACGACATTAAATGTAGTAAGAATCTGTTTACGTGTACTTGAAGTGTTTCTTCCATGTTTTTAATCATTTCTGGAAACTATCATTGTGTACTTTAACAGTTTTAGCAAAATGAGGCAGTTTGCTTAGAAGTATTTACTAGAACCGTCACCATTTTAACTGAATCACAAAAAAAAACCGCCGAAACCAATCCTCCTTAATTGTAAACATAAACACTATTCTCGTCATTTCAAGGCTTTAGACACCAATTCTGAGCTCTGTAAACATGAACTCTTAATAATTGAAAGCACAGAACCATGAAAACGCCACCGGAAGTACCCGGACTTGTAAACATTACCAGTATTTTCGTCATTCCACAGCTTTCCACGGGAAACCTCTGTGATTGAATTCGACAGTAAATGTAGTAAGAATCTATTTACGTGTACTTGAAGTGTTTCTTCCACGTTCTTAATCATTTCTGGGAACTCGCATTGTGTATTTTAACAGTTTTACCAAAATTAGGCAGTTTGCTTAGAAGTATTCACTAGAACCGTCACCATTTTAACTGAATCACACACAAAAACGCCGAACCCAATCCTCCTTAATTGTAAACATAAACACTATTCTCGTCATTCCAAGGCTTTACACACCAATTCTGAGCTCTGCAAACATGAACTCTTAATAATTGAAAGCACAGACCCGTGAAAACGCCACCTCAAGTACCCGGAGTTGTAAATATTACCAGTATTTTCGTCATTTCATGGCTTTCCACGGGAAACCTCCATGATTGAATTCGACAGTTAATTTAGTAAGAATCTATTTACGTGTACTTGAGGTGTTTATTACACGTTCTTAATCATTTCTGGGAACTCTCATTGTGTATTTTAACAGTTTTACCAAAATTAGGCAGTTTGCTTAGAAGTATTCACTAGAACCGTCACGATTTTAACTGAATCACACACAAAAACGCCGAACCCAATCCTCCTTAATTGTAAACATAAACACTCTTCTCGTCATTCCAAGGCTTTACACACCAATTCTGAGCTCTGTAAACATGAACTCTTAATAATTGAAAGCACAGAACCGTAAAAACGCCACCGGAAGTACCCGGACTTGTAAACATTACCAGTATTTTCGTCATTCCACAGCTTTCCACGGAAAACCTCTGTGATTGAATTCGACAGTAAATGTAGTAAGAATCTATTTACGTGTACTTGAGGTGTTTATTACACGTTCTTAATCATTTCTGGGCACTCTCATTGTGTATTTTAACAGTTTTACCAAAATTAGGCAGTTTGCTTAGAAGTATTCACTAGAACCGTCACCATTTTAACTGAATCACACACAAAAACGCTGAACCCAATCCTCCTTAATTGTAAACATAAACACTATTCTCGTCATTCCAAGGCTTTACACACCAATTCTGAGCTCTGTAAACATGAACTCTTAATAATTGAAAGCACAGTCCCGTGAAAACGCCACCCGAAGTACCCGGAGTTGTAAATATTACCAGTATTTTCGTCATTTCATGGCTTTCCACGGGAAACCTTCGTGATTGAATTCGACAGTTAATTTAGTAAGAATCTATTTACGTGTACTTGAGGTGTTTATTACACGTTCTTAATCATTTCTGGGAACTCTCATTGTGTATTTTAACAGTTTTACCAAAATTAGGCAGTTTGCTTAGAAGTATTTACTAGAACCGTCACCATTTTAACTGATTCACACACAAAAACGCCGAACCCAATCCTCCTTAATTGTAAACATAAACACTATTCTCGTCATTCCAAGGCTTTACACACCAATTCTGAGCTCTGTAAACATGAACTCTTAATAATTGAAAGCACAGTCCCGTGAAAACGCCACCCGAAGTACCCGGACTTGTAAACATTACCAGTATTTTCGTCATTTCACAGCTTTCCACTGGAAACCTCCGTGATTGAATTCCACAGTAAATGTAGTTAAAATCTGTTTATGTGTACTTGAGGTGTTTATTACACGTTCTTAATCATTTCTGGACACTCTCATTGTGTATTTTAACATTTTTAGCAAAATTAGACATTTTGCATAGAAGTATTTACCGGAACCCTTACCATTTCAACTGATTCACACAAAACACGCCAAAGCCAAACCTCCTAAATTGTAAACATAAACACTATTCTCGCCATTCCAAGGGTTTAGACACCAATTCTCAGCTCTGTAAACATGAACTCTTAATAATTGAAAGCACAGAACCATGAAAACGCCACCGGAAGTACCCGGACTTGTAAACAATAAGAGTATTTTCGTCATTCCACAGCTTTCCCCTGGAAACCTCCGTGATTGAATACGACATTAAATGTAGTAAGAATCTGTTTACGTGTACTTGAAGTGTTTCTTCCATGTTTTTAATCATTTCTGGAAACTATCATTGTGTACTTTAACAGTTTTAGCAAAATGAGGCAGTTTGCTTAGAAGTATTTACTAGAACCGTCACCATTTTAACTGAATCACAAAAAAAACCCGCCGAAACCAATCCTCCTTAATTGTAAACATAAACACTATTCTCGTCATTTCAAGGCTTTAGACACCAATTCTGAGCTCTGTAAACATGAACTCTTAATAATTGAAAGCACAGAACCATGAAAACGCCACCGGAAGTACCCGGACTTGTAAACATTACCAGTATTTTCGTCATTCCACAGCTTTCCACGGGAAACCTCTGTGATTGAATTCGACAGTAAATGTAGTAAGAATCTATTTACGTGTACTTGAAGTGTTTCTTCCACGTTCCTAATCATTTCTGGGAACTCGCATTGTGTATTTTAACAGTTTTACCAAAATTAGGCAGTTTGCTTAGAAGTATTCACTAGAACCGTCACCATTTTAACTGAATCACACACAAAAACGCCGAACCCAATCCTCCTTAATTGTAAACAAAAACACTATTCTCGTCATTCCAAGGCTTTACACACCAATTCTGAGCTCTGTAAACATGAACTCTTAATAATTGAAAGCACAGTCCCGTGAAAACGCCACCCGAAGTACCCGGAGTTGTAAATATTACCAGTATTTTCGTCATTTCATGGCTTTCCACGGGAAACCTCCGTGATTGAATTCGACAGTTAATTTAGTAAGAATCTATTTACGTGTACTTGAGGTGTTTATTACACGTTCTTAATCATTTCTGGGAACTCTCATTGTGTATTTTAACAGTTTTACCAAAATTAGGCAGTTTGCTTAGAAGTATTTACTAGAACCGTCACCATTTTAACTGATTCACACACAAAAACGCCGAACCCAATCCTCCTTAATTGTAAACATAAACACTATTCTCGTCATTCCAAGGCTTTACACACCAATTCTGAGCTCTGTAAACATGAACTCTTAATAATTGAAAGCACAGTCCCGTGAAAACGCCACCCGAAGTACCCGGACTTGTAAACATTACCAGTATTTTCGTCATTTCACAGCTTTCCACTGGAAACCTCCGTGATTGAATTCCACAGTAAATGTAGTTAAAATCTGTTTATGTGTACTTGAGGTGTTTATTACACGTTCTTAATCATTTCTGGGCACTCTCATTGTGTATTTTAACATTTTTAGCAAAATTAGACATTTTGCATAGAAGTATTTACCGGAACCGTCACCATTTCAACTGATTCACACAAAACACGCCAAAGCCAAACCTCCTAAATTGTAAACATAAACACTATTCTCGCCATTCCAATGGTTTAGACATCAATTCTGAGCTCTGTAAACATGAACTCTTAATAATTGAAAGCCCAGAACCATGAAAACGCCACCGGAAGTACCAGGACTTGTAAACAATAAGAGTATTTTCGTCATTCCACAGCTTTCCCCTGGAAACCTCCGTGATTGAATACGACATTAAATGTAGTAAGAATCTGTTTACGTGTACTTGAAGTGTTTCTTCCATGTTTTTAATCATTTCTGGAAACTATCATTGTGTATTTTAACAGTTTTAGCAAAATGAGGCAGTTTGCTTAGAAGTATTAACTAGAACCGTCACCATTTTAACTGAATCACAAAAAAAAACCGCCGAAACCAATCCTCCTTAATTGTAAACATAAACACTATTCTCGTCATTTCAAGGCTTTAGACACCAATTCTGAGCTCTGTAAACATGAACTCTTAATAATTGAAAGCACAGAACCATGAAAACGCCACCGGAAGTACCCGGACTTGTAAACATTACCAGTATTTTCGTCATTCCACAGCTTTCCACGGGAAACCTCTGTGATTGAATTCGACAGTAAATGTAGTAAGAATCTATTTACGTGTACTTGAAGTGTTTCTCCCACGTTCTTAATCATTTCTGGGAACTCGCATTGTGTATTTTAACAGTTTTACCAAAATTAGGCAGTTTGCTTAGAAGTATTCACTAGAACCGTCACCATTTTAACTGAATCACACACAAAAACGCCGAACCCAATCCTCCTTAATTGTAAACATAAACACTATTCTCGTCATTCCAAGGCTTTACACACCAATTCTGAGCTCTGCAAACATGAACTCTTAATAATTGAAAGCACAGACCCGTGAAAACGCCACCTCAAGTACCCGGAGTTGTAAATATTACCAGTATTTTCGTCATTTCATGGCTTTCCAAGGGAAACCTCCATGATTGAATTCGACAGTTAATTTAGTAAGAATCTATTTACGTGTACTTGAGGTGTTTATTACACATTCTTAATCATTTCTGGGAACTCTCATTGTGTATTTTAACAGTTTTACCAAAATTAGGCAGTTTGCTTAGAAGTATTCACTAGAACCGTCACGATTTTAACTGAATCACACACAAAAACGCCGAACCCAATCCTCCTTAATTGTAAACATAAACACTATTCTCGTCATTCCAAGGCTTTACACACCAATTCTGAGCTCTGTAAACATGAACTCTTAATAATTGAAAGCACAGTCCCGTGAAAACGCCACCCGAAGTACCCGGATTTATAAACATTACCAGTATTTTCGTCATTTCACAGCTTTACACGGGAAACCTCTGTAATTGAATTCGACAGCATATGTAGTAAGAATCTATTTACGTATACTTGAGGTGTTTATTACACGTTGTTAATCATTTCTGGGAACTCTCATTGTGTATTTTAACAGTTTTACCAAAATTAGGCAGTTTGCTTAGAAGTATTTACTAGAACCGTCACCATTTTAACTGACTAAAAAAAAAAAAAAAAAAAACGCCGAACCCAATCCTCCTTAATTGTAAACATAAACACTATTCTCGTCATTCCAAGGCTTTAGACACCAATTCTGAGCTCTGTAAACATGAACTCTTAATAATTGAAAGCACAGAACCATGAAAACGCCACCGGAAGTACCCGGACTTGTAAACATTACCAGTATTTTCGTCATTCCACAGCTTTCCACGGAAAACCTCTGTGATTGAATTCGACAGTAAATGTAGTAAGAATCTATTTACGTGTACTTGAGGTGTTTATTACACGTTCTTAATCATTTCTGGGCACTCTCATTGTGTATTTTAACAGTTTTACCAAAATTAGGCAGTTTGCTTAGAAGTATTCACTAGAACCGTCACCATTTTAACTGAATCACACACAAAAACGCTGAACCCAATCCTCCTTAATTGTAAACATAAACACTATTCTCGTCATTCCAAGGCTTTACACACCAATTCTGAGCTCTGTAAACATGAACTCTTAATAATTGAAAGCACAGTCCCGTGAAAACGCCACCCGAAGTACCCGGAGTTGTAAATATTACCAGTATTTTCGTCATTTCATGGCTTTCCACGGGAAACCTTCGTGATTGAATTCGACAGTTAATTTAGTAAGAATCTATTTACGTGTACTTGAGGTGTTTATTACACGTTCTTAATCATTTCTGGGAACTCTCATTGTGTATTTTAACAGTTTTACCAAAATTAGGCAGTTTGCTTAGAAGTATTCACTAGAACCGTCACCATTTTAACTGAATCACACACAAAAACGCCGAACCCAATCCTCCTTAATTGTAAACATAAACACTATTCTCGTCATTCCAAGGCTTTACACACCAATTCTGAGCTCTGCAAACATGAACTCTTAATAATTGAAAGCACAGACCCGTGAAAACGCCACCTCAAGTACCCGGAGTTGTAAATATTACCAGTATTTTCGTCATTTCATGGCTTTCCACGGGAAACCTCCATGATTGAATTCGACAGTTAATTTAGTAAGAATCTATTTACGTGTACTTGAGGTGTTTATTACACGTTCTTAATCATTTCTGGGCACTCTCATTGTGTATTTTAACATTTTTAGCAAAATTAGACATTTTGCATAGAAGTATTTACCGGAACCGTCACCATTTCAACTGATTCACACAAAACACGCCAAAGCCAAACCTCCTAAATTGTAAACATAAACACTATTCTCGCCATTCCAATGGTTTAGACATCAATTCTGAGCTCTGTAAACATGAACTCTTAATAATTGAAAGCCCAGAACCATGAAAACGCCACCGGAAGTACCAGGACTTGTAAACAATAAGAGTATTTTCGTCATTCCACAGCTTTCCCCTGGAAACCTCCGTGATTGAATACGACATTAAATGTAGTAAGAATCTGTTTACGTGTACTTGAAGTGTTTCTTCCATGTTTTTAATCATTTCTGGAAACTATCATTGTGTATTTTAACAGTTTTAGCAAAATGAGGCAGTTTGCTTAGAAGTATTAACTAGAACCGTCACCATTTTAACTGAATCACAAAAAAAAACCGCCGAAACCAATCCTCCTTAATTGTAAACATAAACACTATTCTCGTCATTTCAAGGCTTTAGACACCAATTCTGAGCTCTGTAAACATGAACTCTTAATAATTGAAAGCACAGAACCATGAAAACGCCACCGGAAGTACCCGGACTTGTAAACATTACCAGTATTTTCGTCATTCCACAGCTTTCCACGGGAAACCTCTGTGATTGAATTCGACAGTAAATGTAGTAAGAATCTATTTACGTGTACTTGAAGTGTTTCTTCCACGTTCTTAATCATTTCTGGGAACTCGCATTGTGTATTTTAACAGTTTTACCAAAATTAGGCAGTTTGCTTAGAAGTATTCACTAGAACCGTCACCATTTTAACTGAATCACACACAAAAACGCCGAACCCAATCCTCCTTAATTGTAAACATAAACACTATTCTCGTCATTCCAAGGCTTTACACACCAATTCTGAGCTCTGCAAACATGAACTCTTAATAATTGAAAGCACAGACCCGTGAAAACGCCACCTCAAGTACCCGGAGTTGTAAATATTACCAGTATTTTCGTCATTTCATGGCTTTCCACGGGAAACCTCCATGATTGAATTCGACAGTTAATTTAGTAAGAATCTATTTACGTGTACTTGAGGTGTTTATTACACGTTCTTAATCATTTCTGGGAACTCTCATTGTGTATTTTAACAGTTTTACCAAAATTAGGCAGTTTGCTTAGAAGTATTCACTAGAACCGTCACGATTTTAACTGAATCACACACAAAAACGCCGAACCCAATCCTCCTTAATTGTAAACACAAACACTATTCTCGTCATTCCAAGGCTTTACACACCAATTCTGAGCTCTGTAAACATGAACTCTTAATAATTGAAAGCACAGTCCCGTGAAAACGCCACCCGAAGTACCCGGATTTATAAACATTACCAGTATTTTCGTCATTTCACAGCTTTACACGGGAAACCTCTGTAATTGAATTCGACAGCATATGTAGTAAGAATCTATTTACGTATACTTGAGGTGTTTATTACACGTTGTTAATCATTTCTGGGAACTCTCATTGTGTATTTTAACAGTTTTACCAAAATTAGGCAGTTTGCTTAGAAGTATTTACTAGAACCGTCACCATTTTAACTGACTAAAAAAAAAAAAAAAAAAAAACGCCGAACCCAATCCTCCTTAATTGTAAACATAAACACTATTCTCGTCATTCCAAGGCTTTAGACACCAATTCTGAGCTCTGTAAACATGAACTCTTAATAATTGAAAGCACAGAACCATGAAAACGCCACCGGAAGTACCCGGACTTGTAAACATTACCAGTATTTTCGTCATTCCACAGCTTTCCACGGAAAACCTCTGTGATTGAATTCGACAGTAAATGTAGTAAGAATCTATTTACGTGTACTTGAGGTGTTTATTACACGTTCTTAATCATTTCTGGGCACTCTCATTGTGTATTTTAACAGTTTTACCAAAATTAGGCAGTTTGCTTAGAAGTAATCACTAGAACCGTCACCATTTTAACTGAATCACACACAAAAACGCTGAACCCAATCCTCCTTAATTGTAAACATAAACACTATTCTCGTCATTCCAAGGCTTTACACACCAATTCTGAGCTCTGTAAACATGAACTCTTAATAATTGAAAGCACAGTCCCGTGAAAACGCCACCCGAAGTACCCGGAGTTGTAAATATTACCAGTATTTTCGTCATTTCATGGCTTTCCACGGGAAACCTTCGTGATTGAATTCGACAGTTAATTTAGTAAGAATCTATTTACGTGTACTTGAGGTGTTTATTACACGTTCTTAATCATTTCTGGGAACTCTCATTGTGTATTTTAACAGTTTTACCAAAATTAGGCAGTTTGCTTAGAAGTATTTACTAGAACCGTCACCATTTTAACTGATTCACACACAAAAACGCCGAACCCAATCCTCCTTAATTGTAAACATAAACACTATTCTCGTCATTCCAAGGCTTTACACACCAATTCTGAGCTCTGTAAACATGAACTCTTAATAATTGAAAGCACAGTCCCGTGAAAACGCCACCCGAAGTACCCGGACTTGTAAACATTACCAGTATTTTCGTCATTTCACAGCTTTCCACTGGAAACCTCCGTGATTGAATTCCACAGTAAATGTAGTTAAAATCTGTTTATGTGTACTTGAGGTGTTTATTACACGTTCTTAATCATTTCTGGGCACTCTCATTGTGTATTTTAACATTTTTAGCAAAATTAGACATTTTGCATAGAAGTATTTACCGGAACCGTCACCATTTCAACTGATTCACACAAAACACGCCAAAGCCAAACCTCCAAAATTGTAAACATAAACACTATTCTCGCCATTCCAAGGGTTTAGACACCAATTCTCAGCTCTGTAAACATGAACTCTTAATAATTGAAAGCACAGAACCATGAAAACGCCACCGGAAGTACCCGGACTTGTAAACAATAAGAGTATTTTCGTCATTCCACAGCTTTCCCCCGGAAACCTCCGTGATTGAATACGACATTAAATGTAGTAAGAATCTGTTTACGTGTACTTGAAGTGTTTCTTCCATGTTTTTAATCATTTCTGGAAACTATCATTGTGTACTTTAACAGTTTTAGCAAAATGAGGCAGTTTGCTTAGAAGTATTTACTAGAACCGTCACCATTTTAACTGAATCACAAAAAAAACCCGCCGAAACCAATCCTCCTTAATTGTAAACATAAACACTATTCTCGTCATTTCAAGGCTTTAGACACCAATTCTGAGCTCTGTAAACATGAACTCTTAATAATTGAAAGCACAGAACCATGAAAACGCCACCGGAAGTACCCGGACTTGTAAACATTACCAGTATTTTCGTCATTCCACAGCTTTCCACGGGAAACCTCTGTGATTGAATTCGACAGTAAATGTAGTAAGAATCTATTTACGTGTACTTGAAGTGTTTCTTCCACGTTCCTAATCATTTCTGGGAACTCGCATTGTGTATTTTAACAGTTTTACCAAAATTAGGCAGTTTGCTTAGAAGTATTCACTAGAACCGTCACCATTTTAACTGAATCACACACAAAAACGCCGAACCCAATCCTCCTTAATTGTAAACATAAACACTATTCTCGTCATTCCAAGGCTTTACACACCAATTCTGAGCTCTGTAAACATGAACTCTTAATAATTGAAAGCACAGTCCCGTGAAAACGCCACCCGAAGTACCCGGAGTTGTAAATATTACCAGTATTTTCGTCATTTCATGGCTTTCCACGGGAAACCTCCGTGATTGAATTCGACAGTTAATTTAGTAAGAATCTATTTACGTGTACTTGAGGTGTTTATTACACGTTCTTAATCATTTCTGGGAACTCGCATTGTGTATTTTAACAGTTTTACCAAAATTAGGCAGTTTGCTTAGAAGTATTCACTAGAACCGTCACCATTTTAACTGAATCACACACAAAAACGCCGAACCCAATCCTCCTTAATTGTAAACATAAACACTATTCTCGTCATTCCAAGGCTTTACACACCAATTCTGAGCTCTGCAAACATGAACTCTTAATAATTGAAAGCACAGACCCGTGAAAACGCCACCTCAAGTACCCGGAGTTGTAAATATTACCAGTATTTTCGTCATTTCATGGCTTTCCACGGGAAAACTCCATGATTGAATTCGACAGTTAATTTAGTAAGAATCTATTTACGTGTACTTGAGGTGTTTATTACACGTTCTTAATCATTTCTGGGAACTCTCATTGTGTATTTTAACAGTTTTACCAAAATTAGGCAGTTTGCTTAGAAGTATTCACTAGAACCGTCACGATTTTAACTGAATCACACACAAAAACGCCGAACCCAATCCTCCTTAATTGTAAACATAAACACTATTCTCGTCATTCCAAGGCTTTACACACCAATTCTGAGCTCTGTAAACATGAACTCTTAATAATTGAAAGCACAGTCCCGTGAAAACGCCACCCGAAGTACCCGGATTTATAAACATTACCAGTATTTTCGTCATTTCACAGCTTTACACGGGAAACCTCTGTAATTGAATTCGACAGCATATGTAGTAAGAATCTATTTACGTATACTTGAGGTGTTTATTACACGTTGTTAATCATTTCTGGGAACTCTCATTGTGTATTTTAACAGTTTTACCAAAATTAGGCAGTTTGCTTAGAAGTATTTACTAGAACCGTCACCATTTTAACTGACTAAAAAAAAAAAAAAAAAACGCCGAACCCAATCCTCCTTAATTGTAAACATAAACACTATTCTCGTCATTCCAAGGCTTTAGACACCAATTCTGAGCTCTGTAAACATGAACTCTTAATAATTGAAAGCACAGAACCGTAAAAACGCCACCGGAAGTACCCGGACTTGTAAACATTACCAGTATTTTCGTCATTCCACAGCTTTCCACGGAAAGCCTCTGTGATTGAATTCGACAGTAAATGTAGTAAGAATCTATTTACGTGTACTTGAGGTGTTTATTACACGTTCTTAATCATTTCTGGGCACTCTCATTGTGTATTTTAACAGTTTTACCAAAATTAGGCAGTTTGCTTAGAAGTATTCACTAGAACCGTCACCATTTTAACTGAATCACACACAAAAACGCTGAACCCAATCCTCCTTAATTGTAAACATAAACACTATTCTCGTCATTCCAAGGCTTTACACACCAATTCTGAGCTCTGTAAACATGAACTCTTAATAATTGAAAGCACAGTCCCGTGAAAACGCCACCCGAAGTACCCGGAGTTGTAAATATTACCAGTATTTTCGTCATTTCATGGCTTTCCACGGGAAACCTTCGTGATTGAATTCGACAGTTAATTTAGTAAGAATCTATTTACGTGTACTTGAGGTGTTTATTACACGTTCTTAATCATTTCTGGGAACTCTCATTGTGTATTTTAACAGTTTTACCAAAATTAGGCAGTTTGCTTAGAAGTATTTACTAGAACCGTCACCATTTTAACTGATTCACACACAAAAACGCCGAACCCAATCCTCCTTAATTGTAAACATAAACACTATTCTCGTCATTCCAAGGCTTTACACACCAATTCTGAGCTCTGTAAACATGAACTCTTAATAATTGAAAGCACAGTCCCGTGAAAACGCCACCCGAAGTACCCGGACTTGTAAACATTACCAGTATTTTCGTCATTTCACAGCTTTCCACTGGAAACCTCCGTGATTGAATTCCACAGTAAATGTAGTTAAAATCTGTTTAAGTGTACTTGAGGTGTTTATTACACGTTCTTAATCATTTCTGGGCACTCTCATTGTGTATTTTAACATTTTTAGCAAAATTAGACATTTTGCATAGAAGTATTTACCGGAACCGTCACCATTTCAACTGATTCACACAAAACACGCCAAAGCCAAACCTCCTAAATTGTAAACATAAACACTATTCTCGCCATTCCAAGGGTTTAGACACCAATTCTCAGCTCTGTAAACATGAACTCTTAATAATTGAAAGCACAGAACCATGAAAACGCCACCGGAAGTACCCGGACTTGTAAACAATAAGAGTATTTTCGTCATTCCACAGCTTTCCCCTGGAAACCTCCGTGATTGAATACGACATTAAATGTAGTAAGAATCTGTTTACGTGTACTTGAAGTGTTTCTTCCATGTTTTTAATCATTTCTGGAAACTATCATTGTGTACTTTAACAGTTTTAGCAAAATGAGGCAGTTTGCTTAGAAGTATTTACTAGAACCGTCACCATTTTAACTGAATCACAAAAAAAACCCGCCGAAACCAATCCTCCTTAATTGTAAACATAAACACTATTCTCGTCATTTCAAGGCTTTAGACACCAATTCTGAGCTCTGTAAACATGAACTCTTAATAATTGAAAGCACAGAACCATGAAAACGCCACCGGAAGTACCCGGACTTGTAAACATTACCAGTATTTTCGTCATTCCACAGCTTTCCACGGGAAACCTCTGTGATTGAATTCGACAGTAAATGTAGTAAGAATCTATTTACGTGTACTTGAAGTGTTTCTTCCACGTTCCTAATCATTTCTGGGAACTCGCATTGTGTATTTTAACAGTTTTACCAAAATTAGGCAGTTTGCTTAGAAGTATTCACTAGAACCGTCACCATTTTAACTGAATCACACACAAAAACGCCGAACCCAATCCTCCTTAATTGTAAACATAAACACTATTCTCGTCATTCCAAGGCTTTACACACCAATTCTGAGCTCTGTAAACATGAACTCTTAATAATTGAAAGCACAGTCCCGTGAAAACGCCACCTGAAGTACCCGGATTTATAAACATTACCAGTATTTTCGTCATTTCACAGCTTTACACGGGAAACCTCTGTAATTGAATTCGACAGCATATGTAGTAAGAATCTATTTACGTGTACTTGAGGTGTTTATTACACGTTGTTAATCATTTCTGGGAACTCTCATTGTGTATTTTAACAGTTTTACCAAAATTAGGCAGTTTGCTTAGAAGTATTTACTAGAACCGTCACCATTTTAACTGACTAAAAAAAAAAAAAAAAAAACGCCGAACCCAATCCTCCTTAATTGTAAACATAAACACTATTCTCGTCATTCCAAGGCTTTAGACACCAATTCTGAGCTCTGTAAACATGAACTCTTAATAATTGAAAGCACAGAACCGTAAAAACGCCACCGGAAGTACCCGGACTTGTAAACATTACCAGTATTTTCGTCATTCCACAGCTTTCCACGGAAAACCTCTGTGATTGAATTCGACAGTAAATGTAGTAAGAATCTATTTACGTGTACTTGAGGTGTTTATTACACGTTCTTAATCATTTCTGGGCACTCTCATTGTGTATTTTAACAGTTTTACCAAAATTAGGCAGTTTGCTTAGAAGTATTCACTAGAACCGTCACCATTTTAACTGAATCACACACAAAAACGCCGAACCCAATCCTCCTTAATTGTAAACATAAACACTATTCTCGTCATTCCAAGGCTTTACACACCAATTCTGAGCTCTGTAAACATGAACTCTTAATAATTGAAAGCACAGTCCCGTGAAAACGCCACCCGAAGTACCCGGAGTTGTAAATATTACCAGTATTTTCGTCATTTCATGGCTTTCCACGGGAAACCTCCGTGATTGAATTCGACAGTTAATTTAGTAAGAATCTATTTACGTGTACTTGAGGTGTTTATTACACGTTGTTAATCATTTCTGGGAACTCTCATTGTGTATTTTAACAGTTTTACCAAAATTAGGCAGTTTGCTTAGAAGTATTTACTAGAACCGTCACCATTTTAACTGACTAAAAAAAAAAAAAAAAAACACGCCGAACCCAATCCTCCTTAATTGTAAACATAAACACTATTCTCGTCATTCCAAGGCTTTAGACACCAATTCTGAGCTCTGTAAACAGGAACTCTTAATAATTGAAAGCACAGAACCGTAAAAACGCCACCGGAAGTACACGGACTTGTAAACATTACCAGTATTTTCGTCATTCCACAGCTTTCCACGGAAAACCTCTGTGATTGAATTCGACAGTAAATGTAGTAAGAATCTATTTACGTGTACTTGAGGTGTTTATTACACGTTCTTAATCATTTCTCGGCACTCTCATTGTGTATTTTAACAGTTTTACCAAAATTAGGCAGTTTGCTTAGAAGTATTCACTAGAACCGTCACGATTTTAACTGAATCACACACAAAAACGCCGAACCCAATCCTCCTTAATTGTAAACATAAACACTATTCTCGTCATTCCAAGGCTTTACACACCAATTCTGAGCTCTGTAAACATGAACTCTTAATAATTGAAAGCACAGTCCCGTGAAAACGCCACCCGAAGTACCCGGATTTATAAACATTACCAGTATTTTCGTCATTTCACAGCTTTACACGGGAAACCTCTGTAATTGAATTCGACAGCATATGTAGTAAGAATCTATTTACGTGTACTTGAGGTGTTTATTACACGTTGTTAATCATTTCTGGGAACTCTCATTGTGTATTTTAACAGTTTTACCAAAATTAGGCAGTTTGCTTAGAAGTATTTACTAGAACCGTCACCATTTTAACTGACTAAAAAAAAAAAAAAAAAACGCCGAACCCAATCCTCCTTAATTGTAAACATAAACACTATTCTCGTCATTCCAAGGCTTTAGACACCAATTCTGAGCTCTGTAAACATGAACTCTTAATAATTGAAAGCACAGAACCGTAAAAACGCCACCGGAAGTACCCGGACTTGTAAACATTACCAGTATTTTCGTCATTCCACAGCTTTCCACGGAAAACCTCTGTGATTGAATTCGACAGTAAATGTAGTAAGAATCTATTTACGTGTACTTGAGGTGTTTATTACACGTTCTTAATCATTTCTGGGCACTCTCATTGTGTATTTTAACAGTTTTACCAAAATTAGGCAGTTTGCTTAGAAGTATTCACTAGAACCGTCACCATTTTAACTGAATCACACACAAAAACGCTGAACACAATCCTCCTTAATTGTAAACATAAACACTATTCTCGTCATTCCAAGGCTTTACACACCAATTCTGAGCTCTGTAAACATGAACTCTTAATAATTGAAAGCACAGAACCATGAAAACGCCACCGGAAGTACACGGACTTGTAAACATTACCAGTATTTTCGTCATTCCACAGCTTTCCACGGGAAACCTCTGATTGAATTCGACAGTAAATGTAGTAAGAATCTATTTACATGTACTTGAAGTGTTTCTTCCACGTTCTTAATCATTTCTGGAAACTCTCATTGTGTATTTTAACAGTTTTACCAAAATTAGGCAGTTTGCTTAGAAGTATTCACTAGAACCGTCACCATTTTAACTGAATCACACACAAAAACGCCGAACCCAATCCTCCTTAATTGTAAACATAAACACTATTCTCGTCATTCCAAGGCTTTACACACCAATTCTGAGCTCTGTAAACATGAACTCTTAATAATTGAAAGCACAGACCCGTGAAAACGCCACCTCAAGTACCCGGAGTTGTAAATATTACCAGTATTTTGGTCATTTCATGGCTTTCCACGGGAAACCTCCATGATTGAATTCGACAGTTAATTTAGTAAGAATCTATTTACGTGTACTTGAGGTGTTTATTACACGTTCTTAATCATTTCTGGGCACTCTCATTGTGTATTTTAACAGTTTTACCAAAATTAGGCAGTTTGCTTAGAAGTATTCACTAGAACCGTCACGATTTTAACTGAATCACACACAAAAACGCCGAACCCAATCCTCCTTAATTGTAAACATAAACACTATTCTCATCATTCCAAGGCTTTACAAACCAATTCTGAGCTCTGTAAACATGAACTCTTAATAATTGAAAGCACAGTCCCGTGAAAACGCCACCCGAAGTACCCGGATTTATAAACATTACCAGTATTTTCGTCATTTCACAGCTTTACACGGGAAACCTCTGTAATTGAATTCGACAGCATATGTAGTAAGAATCTATTTACGTGTACTTGAGGTGTTTATTACACGTTGTTAATCATTTCTGGGAACTCTCATTGTGTATTTTAACAGTTTTACCAAAATTAGGCAGTTTGCTTAGAAGTATTTACTAGAACCGTCACCATTTTAACTGACTAAAAAAAAAAAAAAAAAACGCCGAACCCAATCCTCCTTAATTGTAAACATAAACACTATTCTCGTCATTCCAAGGCTTTAGACACCAATTCTGAGCTCTGTAAACATGAACTCTTAATAATTGAAAGCACAGAACCGTAAAAACGCCACCGGAAGTACCCGGACTTGTAAACATTACCAGTATTTTCGTCATTCCACAGCTTTCCACGGAAAACCTCTGTGATTGAATTCGACAGTAAATGTAGTAAGAATCTATTTACGTGTACTTGAGGTGTTTATTACACGTTCTTAATCATTTCTGGGCACTCTCATTGTGTATTTTAACAGTTTTACCAAAATTAGGCAGTTTGCTTAGAAGTATTCACTAGAACCGTCACGATTTTAACTGAATCACACACAAAAACGCCGAACCCAATCCTCCTTAATTGTAAACATAAACACTATTCTCATCATTCCAAGGCTTTACAAACCAATTCTGAGCTCTGTAAACATGAACTCTTAATAATTGAAAGCACAGTCCCGTGAAAACGCCACCCGAAGTACCCGGATTTATAAACATTACCAGTATTTTCGTCATTTCACAGCTTTACACGGGAAACCTCTGTAATTGAATTCGACAGCATATGTAGTAAGAATCTATTTACGTGTACTTGAGGTGTTTATTACACGTTGTTAATCATTTCTGGGAACTCTCATTGTGTATTTTAACAGTTTTACCAAAATTAGGCAGTTTGCTTAGAAGTATTTACTAGAACCGTCACCATTTTAACTGACTAAAAAAAAAAAAAAAAAAACGCCGAACCCAATCCTCCTTAATTGTAAACATAAACACTATTCTCGTCATTCCAAGGCTTTAGACACCAATTCTGAGCTCTGTAAACATGAACTCTTAATAATTGAAAGCACAGAACCGTAAAAACGCCACCGGAAGTACCCGGACTTGTAAACATTACCAGTATTTTCGTCATTCCACAGCTTTCCACGGAAAACCTCTGTGATTGAATTCGACAGTAAATGTAGTAAGAATCTATTTACGTGTATTTGAGGTGTTTATTACACGTTCTTAATCATTTCTGGGCACTCTCATTGTGTATTTTAACAGTTTTACCAAAATTAGGCAGTTTGCTTAGAAGTATTCACTAGAACCGTCACCATTTTAACTGAATCACACACAAAAACGCCAAACCCAATCCTCCTTAATTGTAAACATAAACACTATTCTCGTCATTCCAAGGCTTTACACACCAATTCTGAGCTCTGTAAACATGAACTCTTAATAATTGATAGCACAGTCCCGTGAAAACGCCACCCGAAGTACCCGGAGTTGTAAATATTACCAGTATTTTCGTCATTTCATGGCTTTCCACGGGAAACCTCCGTGATTGAATTCGACAGTTAATTTAGTAAGAATCTATTTACTTGTACTTGAGGTGTTTATTACAGGTTCTTAATCATTTCTGGGAACTCTCATTGTGTATTTTAACAGTTTTACCAAAATTAGGCAGTTTGCTTAGAAGTATTTACTAGAACCGTCACCATTTTAACTGATTCACACACAAAAACGCCGAACCCAATCCTCCTTAATTGTAAACATAAACACTATTCTCGTCATTCCAAGGCTTTACACACCAATTCTGAGCTCTGTAAACATGAACTCTTAATAATTGAAAGCACAGTCCCGTGAAAACGCCACCCGAAGTACCCGGACTTGTAAACATTACCAGTATTTTCATCATTTCACAGCTTTCCACTGGAAACCTCCGTGATTGAATTCCACAGTAAATGTAGTTAAAATCTGTTTATGTGTACTTGAGGTGTTTATTACACGTTCTTAATCATTTCTGGGCACTCTCATTGTGTATTTTAACATTTTTAGCAAAATTAGACATTTTGCATAGAAGTATTTACCGGAACCGTCACCATTTCAACTGATTCACACAAAACACGCCAAAGCCAAACCTCCTAAATTGTAAACATAAACACTATTCTCGCCATTCCAATGGTTTAGACATCAATTCTGAGCTCTGTAAACATGAACTCTTAATAATTGAAAGCACAGAACCATGAAAACGCCACCGGAAGTACCCGGACTTGTAAACAATAAGAGTATTTTCGTCATTCCACAGCTTTCCCCTGGAAACCTCCGTGATTGAATACGACATTAAATGTAGTAAGAATCTGTTTACGTGTACTTGAAGTGTTTCTTCCATGTTTTTAATCATTTCTGGAAACTATCATTGTGTACTTTAACAGTTTTAGCAAAATGAGGCAGTTTGCTTAGAAGTATTTACTAGAACCGTCACCATTTTAACTGACTAAAAAAAAAAAAAAAAAACGCCGAACCCAATCCTCCTTAATTGTAAACATAAACACTATTCTCGTCATTCCAAGGCTTTACACACCAATTCTGAGCTCTGTAAACATGAACTCTTAATAATTGAAAGCACAGAACCGTAAAAACGCCACCGGAAGTACCCGGACTTGTAAACATTACCAGTATTTTCGTCATTCCACAGCTTTCCACGGAAAACCTCTGTGATTGAATTCGACAGTAAATGTAGTAAGAATCTATTTACGTGTACTTGAGGTGTTTATTACACGTTCTTAATCATTTCTGGGCACTCTCATTGTGTATTTTAACAGTTTTACCAAAATTAGGCAGTTTGCTTAGAAGTATTCACTAGAACCGTCACCATTTTAACTGAATCACACACAAAAACGCCGAACCCAATCCTCCTTAATTGTAAACATAAACACTATTCTCGTCATTCCAAGGCTTTACACACCAATTCTGAGCTCTGTAAACATGAACTCTTAATAATTGAAAGCACAGTCCCGTGAAAACGCCACCCGAAGTACCCGGATTTATAAACATTACCAGTATTTTCGTCATTTCACAGCTTTACACGGGAAACCTCTGTAATTGAATTCGACAGCATATGTAGTAAGAATCTATTTACGTGTACTTGAGGTGTTTATTACACGTTGTTAATCATTTCTGGGAACTCTCATTGTGTATTTTAACAGTTTTACCAAAATTAGGCAGTTTGCTTAGAAGTATTTACTAGAACCGTCACCATTTTAACTGACTAAAAAAAAAAAAAAAAAACGCCGAACCCAATCCTCCTTAATTGTAAACATAAACACTATTCTCGTCATTCCAAGGCTTTAGACACCAATTCTGAGCTCTGTAAACATGAACTCTTAATAATTGAAAGCACAGAACCGTAAAAACGCCACCGGAAGTACCCGGACTTGTAAACATTACCAGTATTTTCGTCATTCCACAGCTTTCCACGGAAAACCTCTGTGATTGAATTCGACAGTAAATGTAGTAAGAATCTATTTACGTGTACTTGAGGTGTTTATTACACGTTCTTAATCATTTCTGGGCACTCTCATTGTGTATTTTAACAGTTTTACCAAAATTAGGCAGTTTGCTTAGAAGTATTCACTAGAACCGTCACCATTTTAACTGAATCACACACAAAAACGCCGAACCCAATCCTCCTTAATTGTAAACATAAACACTATTCTCGTCATTCCAAGGCTTTACACACCAATTCTGAGCTCTGTAAACATGAACTCTTAATAATTGAAAGCACAGACCCGTGAAAACGCCACCTCAAGTACCCGGAGTTGTAAATATTACCAGTATTTTGGTCATTTCATGGCTTTCCACGGGAAACCTCCATGATTGAATTCGACAGTTAATTTAGTAAGAATCTATTTACGTGTACTTGAGGTGTTTATTACACGTTCTTAATCATTTCTGGGAACTCTCATTGTGTATTTTAACAGTTTTACCAAAATTAGGCAGTTTGCTTAGAAGTATTCACTAGAACCGTCACGATTTTAACTGAATCAAACACAAAAACGCCGAACCCAATCCTCCTTAATTGTAAACATAAACACTATTCTCATCATTCCAAGGCTTTACACACCAATTCTGAGCTCTGTAAACATGAACTCTTAATAATTGAAAGCACAGAACCGTAAAAACGCCACCGGAAGTACCCGGACTTGTAAACATTACCAGTATTTTCGTCATTCCACAGCTTTCCACGGAAAACCTCTGTGATTGAATTCGACAGTAAATGTAGTAAGAATCTATTTACGTGTACTTGAGGTGTTTATTACACGTTCTTAATCATTTCTGGGCACTCTCATTGTGTATTTTAACAGTTTTACCAAAATTAGGCAGTTTGCTTAGAAGTATTCACTAGAACCGTCACCATTTTAACTGAATCACACACAAAAACGCCGAACCCAATCCTCCTTAATTGTAAACATAAACACTATTCTCGTCATTCCAAGGCTTTACACACCAATTCTGAGCTCTGTAAACATGAACTCTTAATAATTGAAAGCACAGTCCCGTGAAAACGCCACCCGAAGTACCCGGAGTTGTAAATATTACCAGTATTTTCGTCATTTCATGGCTTTCCACGGGAAACCTCCGTGATTGAATTCGACAGTTAATTTAGTAAGAATCTATTTACTTGTACTTGAGGTGTTTATTACACGTTCTTAATCATTTCTGGGAACTCTCATTGTGTATTTTAACAGTTTTACCAAAATTAGGCAGTTTGCTTAGAAGTATTTACTAGAACCGTCACCATTTTAACTGATTCACACACAAAAACGCCGAACCCAATCCTCCTTAATTGTAAACATAAACACTATTCTCGTCATTCCAAGGCTTTACACACCAATTCTGAGCTCTGTAAACATGAACTCTTAATAATTGAAAGCACAGTCCCGTGAAAACGCCACCCGAAGTACCCGGACTTGTAAACATTACCAGTATTTTCGTCATTTCACAGCTTTCCACTGGAAACCTCCGTGATTGAATTCCACAGTAAATGTAGTTAAAATCTGTTTATGTGTACTTGAGGTGTTTATTACACGTTCTTAATCATTTCTGGGCACTCTCATTGTGTATTTTAACATTTTTAGCAAAATTAGACATTTTGCATAGAAGTATTTACCGGAACCGTCACCATTTCAACTGATTCACACAAAACACGCCAAAGCCAAACCTCCTAAATTGTAAACATAAACACTATTCTCGCCATTCCAATGGTTTAGACATCAATTCTGAGCTCTGTAAACATGAACTCTTAATAATTGAAAGCACAGAACCATGAAAA
The DNA here is from genome assembly GCF_963259705.1 of Myotis daubentonii. NCBI lineage: Eukaryota > Metazoa > Chordata > Mammalia > Chiroptera > Vespertilionidae > Myotis > Myotis daubentonii. The sequence goes on along the minus strand of NW_026775476.1, from coordinate 365,189 downwards.
CGCCACCGGAAGTACCCGGACTTGTAAACAATAAGAGTATTTTCGTCATTCCACAGCTTTCCCCTGGAAACCTCCGTGATTGAATACGACATTAAATGTAGTAAGAATCTATTTACGCGTACTTGAAGTGTTTCTTCCATGTTTTTAATCATTTCTGGAAACTATCATTGTGTACTTTAACAGTTTTAGCAAAATGAGGCAGTTTGCTTAGAAGTATTTACTAGAACCGTCACCATTTTAACTGACTAAAAAAAAAAAAAAAAAACGCCGAACCCAATCCTCCTTAATTGTAAACATAAACACTATTCTCGTCATTCCAAGGCTTTAGACACCAATTCTGAGCTCTGTAAACATGAACTCTTAATAATTGAAAGCACAGAACCGTAAAAACGCCACCGGAAGTACCCGGACTTGTAAACATTACCAGTATTTTCGTCATTCCACAGCTTTCCACGGAAAACCTCTGTGATTGAATTCGACAGTAAATGTAGTAAGAATCTATTTACGTGTACTTGAGGTGTTTATTACACGTTCTTAATCATTTCTGGGCACTCTCATTGTGTATTTTAACAGTTTTACCAAAATTAGGCAGTTTGCTTAGAAGTATTCACTAGAACCGTCACCATTTTAACTGAATCACACACAAAAACGCCGAACCCAATCCTCCTTAATTGTAAACATAAACACTATTCTCGTCATTCCAAGGCTTTACACACCAATTCTGAGCTCTGTAAACATGAACTCTTAATAATTGAAAGCACAGTCCCGTGAAAACGCCACCCGAAGTACCCGGACTTGTAAACATTACCAGTATTTTCGTCATTTCACAGCTTTCCACGGGAAACCTCTGTAATTGAATTCGACAGCATATGTAGTAAGAATCTATTTACGTGTACTTGAGGTGTTTATTACACGTTGTTAATTATTTCTGGGAACTCTCATTGTGTATTTTAACAGTTTTACCAAAATTAGGCAGTTTGCTTAGAAGTATTCACTAGAACCGTCACCATTTTAACTGAATCACACACAAAAACGCCGAACCCAATCCTCCTTAATTGTAAACATAAACACTATTCTCGTCATTCCAAGGCTTTACACACCAATTCTGAGCTCTGTAAACAGGAACTCTTAATAATTGAAAGCACAGAACCATGAAAACGCCACCGGAAGTACCCGGACTTGAAAACATTACCAGTATTTTCGTCATTCCACAGCTTTCCACGGGAAACCTCTGTGATTGAATTCGACAGTAAAGGTAGTAAGAATCTATTTACATGTACTTGAAGTGTTTCTTCCACGTTCAAAATCATTTCTGGAAACTCTCATTGTGTATTTTAACAGTTTTACCAAAATTAGGCAGTTTGCTTAGAAGTATTCACTAGAACCGTCACCATTTTAACTGAATCACACACAAAAACGCCGAACCCAATCCTCCTTAATTGTAAACATAAACACTATTCTCGTCATTCCAAGGCTTTACACACCAATTCTGAGCTCTGTAAACATGAACTCTTAATAATTGAAAGCACAGAACCGTAAAAACGCCACCGGAAGTACCCGGACTTGTAAACATTACCAGTATTTTCGTCATTCCACAGCTTTCCACGGAAAACCTCTGTGATTGAATTCGACAGTAAATGTAGTAAGAATCTATTTACGTGTACTTGAGGTGTTTATTACACGTTCTTAATCATTTCTGGGCACTCTCATTGTGTATTTTAACAGTTTTACCAAAATTAGGCAGTTTGCTTAGAAGTATTCACTAGAACCGTCACCATTTTAACTGAATCACACACAAAAACGCCGAACCCAATCCTCCTTAATTGTAAACATAAACACTATTCTCGTCATTCCAAGGCTTTACACACCAATTCTGAGCTCTGTAAACATGAACTCTTAATAATTGAAAGCACAGTCCCGTGAAAACGCCACCCGAAGTACCCGGATTTATAAACATTACCAGTATTTTCGTCATTTCACAGCTTTACACGGGAAACCTCTGTAATTGAATTCGACAGCATATGTAGTAAGAATCTATTTACGTGTACTTGAGGTGTTTATTACACGTTGTTAATCATTTCTGGGAACTCTCATTGTGTATTTTAACAGTTTTACCAAAATTAGGCAGTTTGCTTAGAAGTATTTACTAGAACCGTCACCATTTTAACTGACTAAAAAAAAAAAAAAAAAACGCCGAACCCAATCCTCCTTAATTGTAAACATAAACACTATTCTCGTCATTCCAAGGCTTTAGACACCAATTCTGAGCTCTGTAAACATGAACTCTTAATAATTGAAAGCACAGAACCGTAAAAACGCCACCGGAAGTACCCGGACTTGTAAACATTACCAGTATTTTCGTCATTCCACAGCTTTCCACGGAAAACCTCTGTGATTGAATTCGACAGTAAATGTAGTAAGAATCTATTTACGTGTACTTGAGGTGTTTATTACACGTTCTTAATCATTTCTGGGCACTCTCATTGTGTATTTTAACAGTTTTACCAAAATTAGGCAGTTTGCTTAGAAGTATTCACTAGAACCGTCACCATTTTAACTGAATCACACACAAAAACGCCGAACCCAATCCTCCTTAATTGTAAACATAAACACTATTCTCGTCATTCCAAGGCTTTACACACCAATTCTGAGCTCTGTAAACATGAACTCTTAATAATTGAAAGCACAGACCCGTGAAAACGCCACCTCAAGTACCCGGAGTTGTAAATATTACCAGTATTTTGGTCATTTCATGGCTTTCCACGGGAAACCTCCATGATTGAATTCGACAGTTAATTTAGTAAGAATCTATTTACGTGTACTTGAGGTGTTTATTACACGTTCTTAATCATTTCTGGGAACTCTCATTGTGTATTTTAACAGTTTTACCAAAATTAGGCAGTTTGCTTAGAAGTATTCACTAGAACCGTCACGATTTTAACTGAATCAAACACAAAAACGCCGAACCCAATCCTCCTTAATTGTAAACATAAACACTATTCTCATCATTCCAAGGCTTTACACACCAATTCTGAGCTCTGTAAACATGAACTCTTAATAATTGAAAGCACAGAACCGTAAAAACGCCACCGGAAGTACCCGGACTTGTAAACATTACCAGTATTTTCGTCATTCCACAGCTTTCCACGGAAAACCTCTGTGATTGAATTCGACAGTAAATGTAGTAAGAATCTATTTACGTGTACTTGAGGTGTTTATTACACGTTCTTAATCATTTCTGGGCACTCTCATTGTGTATTTTAACAGTTTTACCAAAATTAGGCAGTTTGCTTAGAAGTATTCACTAGAACCGTCACCATTTTAACTGAATCACACACAAAAACGCCGAACCCAATCCTCCTTAATTGTAAACATAAACACTATTCTCGTCATTCCAAGGCTTTACACACCAATTCTGAGCTCTGTAAACATGAACTCTTAATAATTGAAAGCACAGTCCCGTGAAAACGCCACCCGAAGTACCCGGAGTTGTAAATATTACCAGTATTTTCGTCATTTCATGGCTTTCCACGGGAAACCTCCGTGATTGAATTCGACAGTTAATTTAGTAAGAATCTATTTACTTGTACTTGAGGTGTTTATTACACGTTCTTAATCATTTCTGGGAACTCTCATTGTGTATTTTAACAGTTTTACCAAAATTAGGCAGTTTGCTTAGAAGTATTTACTAGAACCGTCACCATTTTAACTGATTCACACACAAAAACGCCGAACCCAATCCTCCTTAATTGTAAACATAAACACTATTCTCGTCATTCCAAGGCTTTACACACCAATTCTGAGCTCTGTAAACATGAACTCTTAATAATTGAAAGCACAGTCCCGTGAAAACGCCACCCGAAGTACCCGGACTTGTAAACATTACCAGTATTTTCGTCATTTCACAGCTTTCCACTGGAAACCTCCGTGATTGAATTCCACAGTAAATGTAGTTAAAATCTGTTTATGTGTACTTGAGGTGTTTATTACACGTTCTTAATCATTTCTGGGCACTCTCATTGTGTATTTTAACATTTTTAGCAAAATTAGACATTTTGCATAGAAGTATTTACCGGAACCGTCACCATTTCAACTGATTCACACAAAACACGCCAAAGCCAAACCTCCTAAATTGTAAACATAAACACTATTCTCGCCATTCCAATGGTTTAGACATCAATTCTGAGCTCTGTAAACATGAACTCTTAATAATTGAAAGCACAGTCCCGTGAAAACGCCACCCGAAGTACCCGGACTTGTAAACATTACCAGTATTTTCGTCATTTCACAGCTTTCCACGGGAAACCTCTGTAATTGAATTCGACAGCATATGTAGTAAGAATCTATTTACGTGTACTTGAGGTGTTTATTACACGTTGTTAATTATTTCTGGGAACTCTCATTGTGTATTTTAACAGTTTTACCAAAATTAGGCAGTTTGCTTAGAAGTATTTACTAGAACCGTCACCATTTTAACTGACTAAAAAAAAAAAAAAAAAACGCCGAACCCAATCCTCCTTAATTGTAAACATAAACACTATTCTCGTCATTCCAAGGCTTTAGACACCAATTCTGAGCTCTGTAAACATGAACTCTTAATAATTGAAAGCACAGAACCGTAAAAACGCCACCGGAAGTACCCGGACTTGTAAACATTACCAGTATTTTCGTCATTCCACAGCTTTCCTCGGAAAACCTCTGTGATTGAATTCGACAGTAAATGTAGTAAGAATCTATTTACGTGTACTTGAGGTGTTTATTACACGTTCTTAATCATTTCTGGGCACTCTCATTGTGTATTTTAACAGTTTTACCAAAATTAGGCAGTTTGCTTAGAAGTATTCACTAGAACCGTCACCATTTTAACTGAATCACACACAAAAACGCTGAACCCAATCCTCCTTAATTGTAAACATAAACACTATTCTCGTCATTCCAAGGCTTTACACACCAATTCTGAGCTCTGTAAACAGGAACTCTTAATAATTGAAAGCACAGAACCATGAAAACGCCACCGGAAGTACCCGGACTTGAAAACATTACCAGTATTTTCGTCATTCCACAGCTTTCCACGGGAAACCTCTGTGATTGAATTCGACAGTAAAGGTAGTAAGAATCTATTTACATGTACTTGAAGTGTTTCTTCCACGTTCAAAATCATTTCTGGAAACTCTCATTGTGTATTTTAACAGTTTTACCAAAATTAGGCAGTTTGCTTAGAAGTATTCACTAGAACCGTCACCATTTTAACTGAATCACACACAAAAACGCCGAACCCAATCCTCCTTAATTGTAAACATAAACACTATTCTCGTCATTCCAAGGCTTTACACACCAATTCTGAGCTCTGTAAACATGAACTCTTAATAATTGAAAGCACAGTCCCGTGAAAACGCCACCCGAAGTACCCGGACTTGTAAACATTACCAGTATTTTCGTCATTTCACAGCTTTCCACTGGAAACCTCCGTGATTGAATTCCACAGTAAATGTAGTTAAAATCTGTTTATGTGTACTTGAGGTGTTTATTACACGTTCTTAATCATTTCTGGGCACTCTCATTGTGTATTTTAACATTTTTAGCAAAATTAGACATTTTGCATAGAAGTATTTACCGGAACCGTCACCATTTCAACTGATTCACACAAAACACGCCAAAGCCAAACCTCCTAAATTGTAAACATAAACACTATTCTCGCCATTCCAATGGTTTAGACATCAATTCTGAGCTCTGTAAACATGAACTCTTAATAATTGAAAGCACAGTCCCGTGAAAACGCCACCCGAAGTACCCGGACTTGTAAACATTACCAGTATTTTCGTCATTTCACAGCTTTCCACGGGAAACCTCTGTAATTGAATTCGACAGCATATGTAGTAAGAATCTATTTACGTGTACTTGAGGTGTTTATTACACGTTGTTAATTATTTCTGGGAACTCTCATTGTGTATTTTAACAGTTTTACCAAAATTAGGCAGTTTGCTTAGAAGTATTTACTAGAACCGTCACCATTTTAAATGACTAAAAAAAAAAAAAAAAAAACGCCGAACCCAATCCTCCTTAATTGTAAACATAAACACTATTCTCGTCATTCCAAGGCTTTAGACACCAATTCTGAGCTCTGTAAACATGAACTCTTAATAATTGAAAGCACAGAACCGTAAAAACGCCACCGGAAGTACCCGGACTTGTAAACATTACCAGTATTTTCGTCATTCCACAGCTTTCCTCGGAAAACCTCTGTGATTGAATTCGACAGTAAATGTAGTAAGAATCTATTTACGTGTACTTGAGGTGTTTATTACACGTTCTTAATCATTTCTGGGCACTCTCATTGTGTATTTTAACAGTTTTACCAAAATTAGGCAGTTTGCTTAGAAGTATTCACTAGAACCGTCACCATTTTAACTGAATCACACACAAAAACGCTGAACCCAATCCTCCTTAATTGTAAACATAAACACTATTCTCGTCATTCCAAGGCTTTACACACCAATTCTGAGCTCTGTAAACAGGAACTCTTAATAATTGAAAGCACAGAACCATGAAAACGCCACCGGAAGTACCCGGACTTGAAAACATTACCAGTATTTTCGTCATTCCACAGCTTTCCACGGGAAACCTCTGTGATTGAATTCGACAGTAAAGGTAGTAAGAATCTATTTACATGTACTTGAAGTGTTTCTTCCACGTTCTTAATCATTTCTGGAAACTCTCATTGTGTATTTTAACAGTTTTACCAAAATTAGGCAGTTTGCTTAGAAGTATTCACTAGAACCGTCACCATTTTAACTGAATCACACACAAAAACGCCGAACCCAATCCTCCTTAATTGTAAACATAAACACTATTCTCGTCATTCCAAGGCTTTACACACCAATTCTGAGCTCTGTAAACATGAACTCTTAATAATTGAAAGCACAGTCCCGTGAAAACGCCACCCGAAGTACCCGGAGTTGTAAATATTACCAGTATTTTCGTCATTTCATGGCTTTCCACGGGAAACCTCCGTGATTGAATTCGACAGTTAATTTAGTAAGAATCTATTTACGTGTACTTGAGGTGTTTATTACACGTTCTTAATCATTTCTGGGAACTCTCATTGTGTATTTTAACAGTTTTACCAAAATTAGGCAGTTTGCTTAGAAGTATTTACTAGAACCGTCACCATTTTAACTGATTCACACACAAAAACGCCGAACCCAATCCTCCTTAATTGTAAACATAAACACTATTCTCGTCATTCCAAGGCTTTACACACCAATTCTGAGCTCTGTAAACATGAACTCTTAATAATTGAAAGCACAGTCCCGTGAAAACGCCACCCGAAGTACCCGGACTTGTAAACATTACCAGTATTTTCGTCATTTCACAGCTTTCCACTGGAAACCTCCGTGATTGAATTCCACAGTAAATGTAGTTAAAATCTGTTTATGTGTACTTGAGGTGTTTATTACACGTTCTTAATCATTTCTGGGCACTCTCATTGTGTATTTTAACATTTTTAGCAAAATTAGACATTTTGCATAGAAGTATTTACCGGAACCGTCACCATTTCAACTGATTCACACAAAACACGCCAAAGCCAAACCTCCTAAATTGTAAACATAAACACTATTCTCGCCATTCCAATGGTTTAGACATCAATTCTGAGCTCTGTAAACATGAACTCTTAATAATTGAAAGCACAGAACCATGAAAACGCCACCAGAAGTACCCGGACTTGTAAACAATAAGAGTATTTTCGTCATTCCACAGCTTTCCCCTGGAAACCTCCGTGATTGAATACGACATTAAATGTAGTAAGAATCTGTTTACGTGTACTTGAAGTGTTTCTTCCATGTTTTTAATCATTTCTGGAAACTATCATTGTGTACTTTAACAGTTTTAGCAAAATGAGGCAGTTTGCTTAGAAGTATTTACTAGAACCGTCACCATTTTACCTGAATCACACACAAAAACGCCGAACCCAATCCTCCTTAATTGTAAACATAAACACTATTCTCGTCATTCCAAGGCTTTACACACCAATTCTGAGCTCTGTAAACATGAACTGTTAATAATTGAAAGCACAGAACCGTAAAAACGCCACCGGAAGTACCCGGACTTGTAAACATTACCAGTATTTTCGTCATTCCACAGCTTTCCACGGAAAACCTCTGTGATTGAATTCGACAGTAAATGTAGTAAGAATCTATTTACGTGTACTTGAGGGGTTTATTACACGTTCTTAATCATTTCTGGGCACTCTCATTGTGTATTTTAACAGTTTTACCAAAATTAGGCAGTTTGCTTAGAAGTATTCACTAGAACCGTCACCATTTTAACTGAATCACACACAAAAACGCCGAACCCAATCCTCCTTAATTGTAAACATAAACACTATTCTCGTCATTCCAAGGCTTTACACACCAATTCTGAGCTCTGTAAACATGAACTCTTAATAATTGAAAGCACAGTCCCGTGAAAACGCCACCCGAAGTACCCGGAGTTGTAAATATTACCAGTATTTTCGTCATTTCATGGCTTTCCACGGGAAACCTCCGTGATTGAATTCGACAGTTAATTTAGTAAGAATCTATTTACGTGTACTTGAGGTGTTTATTACACGTTCTTAATCATTTCTGGGAACTCTCATTGTGTATTTTAACAGTTTTACCAAAATTAGGCAGTTTGCTTAGAAGTATTTACTAGAACCGTCACCATTTTAACTGATTCACACACAAAAACGCCGAACCAAATCCTCCTTAATTGTAAACATAAACACTATTCTCGTCATTCCAAGGCTTTACACACCAATTCTGAGCTCTGTAAACATGAACTCTTAATAATTGAAAGCACAGTCCCGTGAAAACGCCACCCGAAGTACCCGGACTTGTAAACATTACCAGTATTTTCGTCATTTCACAGCTTTCCACTGGAAACCTCCGTGATTGAATTCCACAGTAAATGTAGTTAAAATCTGTTTATGTGTACTTGAGGTGTTTATTACACGTTCTTAATCATTTCTGGGCACTCTCATTGTGTATTTTAACATTTTTAGCAAAATTAGACATTTTGCATAGAAGTATTTACCGGAACCGTCACCATTTCAACTGATTCACACAAAACACGCCAAAGCCAAACCTCCTAAATTGTAAACATAAACACTATTCTCGCCATTCCAATGGTTTAGACATCAATTCTGAGCTCTGTAAACATGAACTCTTAATAATTGAAAGCACAGAACCATGAAAACGCCACCGGAAGTACCCGGACTTGTAAACAATAAGAGTATTTTCGTCATTCCACAGCTTTCCCCTGGAAACCTCCGTGATTGAATACGACATTAAATGTAGTAAGAATCTGTTTACGTGTACTTGAAGTGTTTCTTCCATGTTTTTAATCATTTCTGGAAACTATCATTGTGTATTTTAACAGTTTTAGCAAAATGAGGCAGTTTGCTTAGAAGTATTAACTAGAACCGTCACCATTTTAACTGAATCACAAAAAAAAACCGCCGAAACCAATCCTCCTTAATTGTAAACATAAACACTATTCTCGTCATTTCAAGGCTTTAGACACCAATTCTGAGCTCTGTAAACATGAACTCTTAATAATTGAAAGCACAGAACCATGAAAACGCCACCGGAAGTACCCGGACTTGTAAACATTACCAGTATTTTCGTCATTCCACAGCTTTCCACGGGAAACCTCTGTGATTGAATTCGACAGTAAATGTAGTAAGAATCTATTTACGTGTACTTGAAGTGTTTCTTCCACGTTCTTAATCATTTCTGGGAACTCGCATTGTGTATTTTAACAGTTTTACCAAAATTAGGCAGTTTGCTTAGAAGTATTCACTAGAACCGTCACCATTTTAACTGAATCACACACAAAAACGCCGAACCCAATCCTCCTTAATTGTAAACATAAACACTATTCTCGTCATTCCAAGGCTTTACACACCAATTCTGAGCTCTGCAAACATGAACTCTTAATAATTGAAAGCACAGACCCGTGAAAACGCCACCTCAAGTACCCGGAGTTGTAAATATTACCAGTATTTTCGTCATTTCATGGCTTTCCACGGGAAACCTCCATGATTGAATTCGACAGTTAATTTAGTAAGAATCTATTTACGTGTACTTGAGGTGTTTATTACACGTTCTTAATCATTTCTGGGAACTCTCATTGTGTATTTTAACAGTTTTACCAAAATTAGGCAGTTTGCTTAGAAGTATTCACTAGAACCGTCACGATTTTAACTGAATCACACACAAAAACGCCGAACCCAATCCTCCTTAATTGTAAACATAAACACTATTCTCGTCATTCCAAGGCTTTACACACCAATTCTGAGCTCTGTAAACATGAACTCTTAATAATTGAAAGCACAGAACCGTAAAAACGCCACCGGAAGTACCCGGACTTGTAAACATTACCAGTATTTTCGTCATTCCACAGCTTTCCACGGAAAACCTCTGTGATTGAATTCGACAGTAAATGTAGTAAGAATCTATTTACGTGTACTTGAGGTGTTTATTACACGTTCTTAATCATTTCTGGGCACTCTCATTGTGTATTTTAACAGTTTTACCAAAATTAGGCAGTTTGCTTAGAAGTATTCACTAGAACCGTCACCATTTTAACTGAATCACACACAAAAACGCTGAACCCAATCCTCCTTAATTGTAAACAAAAACACTATTCTCGTCATTCCAAGGCTTTACACACCAATTCTGAGCTCTGTAAACATGAACTCTTAATAATTGAAAGCACAGTCCCGTGAAAACGCCACCCGAAGTACCCGGAGTTGTAAATATTACCAGTATTTTCGTCATTTCATGGCTTTCCACGGGAAACCTCCGTGATTGAATTCGACAGTTAATTTAGTAAGAATCTATTTACGTGTACTTGAGGTGTTTATTACACGTTCTTAATCATTTCTGGGAACTCTCATTGTGTATTTTAACAGTTTTACCAAAATTAGGCAGTTTGCTTAGAAGTATTTACTAGAACCGTCACCATTTTAACTGATTCACACACAAAAACGCCGAACCCAATCCTCCTTAATTGTAAACATAAACACTATTCTCGTCATTCCAAGGCTTTACACACCAATTCTGAGCTCTGTAAACATGAACTCTTAATAATTGAAAGCACAGTCCCGTGAAAACGCCACCCGAAGTACCCGGACTTGTAAACATTACCAGTATTTTCGTCATTTCACAGCTTTCCACTGGAAACCTCCGTGATTGAATTCCACAGTAAATGTAGTTAAAATCTGTTTATGTGTACTTGAGGTGTTTATTACACGTTCTTAATCATTTCTGGGCACTCTCATTGTGTATTTTAACATTTTTAGCAAAATTAGACATTTTGCATAGAAGTATTTACCGGAACCGTCACCATTTCAACTGATTCACACAAAACACGCCAAAGCCAAACCTCCTAAATTGTAAACATAAACACTATTCTCGCCATTCCAATGGTTTAGACATCAATTCTGAGCTCTGTAAACATGAACTCTTAATAATTGAAAGCCCAGAACCATGAAAACGCCACCGGAAGTACCAGGACTTGTAAACAATAAGAGTATTTTCGTCATTCCACAGCTTTCCCCTGGAAACCTCCGTGATTGAATACGACATTAAATGTAGTAAGAATCTGTTTACGTGTACTTGAAGTGTTTCTTCCATGTTTTTAATCATTTCTGGAAACTATCATTGTGTATTTTAACAGTTTTAGCAAAATGAGGCAGTTTGCTTAGAAGTATTAACTAGAACCGTCACCATTTTAACTGAATCACAAAAAAAAACCGCCGAAACCAATCCTCCTTAATTGTAAACATAAACACTATTCTCGTCATTTCAAGGCTTTAGACACCAATTCTGAGCTCTGTAAACATGAACTCTTAATAATTGAAAGCACAGAACCATGAAAACGCCACCGGAAGTACCCGGACTTGTAAACATTACCAGTATTTTCGTCATTCCACAGCTTTCCACGGGAAACCTCTGTGATTGAATTCGACAGTAAATGTAGTAAGAATCTATTTACGTGTACTTGAAGTGTTTCTCCCACGTTCTTAATCATTTCTGGGAACTCGCATTGTGTATTTTAACAGTTTTACCAAAATTAGGCAGTTTGCTTAGAAGTATTCACTAGAACCGTCACCATTTTAACTGAATCACACACAAAAACGCCGAACCCAATCCTCCTTAATTGTAAACATAAACACTATTCTCGTCATTCCAAGGCTTTACACACCAATTCTGAGCTCTGCAAACATGAACTCTTAATAATTGAAAGCACAGACCCGTGAAAACGCCACCTCAAGTACCCGGAGTTGTAAATATTACCAGTATTTTCGTCATTTCATGGCTTTCCACGGGAAACCTCCATGATTGAATTCGACAGTTAATTTAGTAAGAATCTATTTACGTGTACTTGAGGTGTTTATTACACGTTCTTAATCATTTCTGGGAACTCTCATTGTGTATTTTAACAGTTTTACCAAAATTAGGCAGTTTGCTTAGAAGTATTCACTAGAACCGTCACGATTTTAACTGAATCACACACAAAAACGCCGAACCCAATCCTCCTTAATTGTAAACATAAACACTATTCTCGTCATTCCAAGGCTTTACACACCAATTCTGAGCTCTGTAAACATGAACTCTTAATAATTGAAAGCACAGAACCGTAAAAACGCCACCGGAAGTACCCGGACTTGTAAACATTACCAGTATTTTCGTCATTCCACAGCTTTCCACGGAAAACCTCTGTGATTGAATTCGACAGTAAATGTAGTAAGAATCTATTTACGTGTACTTGAGGTGTTTATTACACGTTCTTAATCATTTCTGGGCACTCTCATTGTGTATTTTAACAGTTTTACCAAAATTAGGCAGTTTGCTTAGAAGTATTCACTAGAACCGTCACCATTTTAACTGAATCACACACAAAAACGCTGAACCCAATCCTCCTTAATTGTAAACAAAAACACTATTCTCGTCATTCCAAGGCTTTACACACCAATTCTGAGCTCTGTAAACATGAACTCTTAATAATTGAAAGCACAGTCCCGTGAAAACGCCACCCGAAGTACCCGGAGTTGTAAATATTACCAGTATTTTCGTCATTTCATGGCTTTCCACGGGAAACCTCCGTGATTGAATTCGACAGTTAATTTAGTAAGAATCTATTTACGTGTACTTGAGGTGTTTATTACACGTTCTTAATCATTTCTGGGAACTCTCATTGTGTATTTTAACAGTTTTACCAAAATTAGGCAGTTTGCTTAGAAGTATTTACTAGAACCGTCACCATTTTAACTGATTCACACACAAAAACGCCGAACCCAATCCTCCTTAATTGTAAACATAAACACTATTCTCGTCATTCCAAGGCTTTACACACCAATTCTGAGCTCTGTAAACATGAACTCTTAATAATTGAAAGCACAGTCCCGTGAAAACGCCACCCGAAGTACCCGGACTTGTAAACATTACCAGTATTTTCGTCATTTCACAGCTTTCCACTGGAAACCTCCGTGATTGAATTCCACAGTAAATGTAGTTAAAATCTGTTTATGTGTACTTGAGGTGTTTATTACACGTTCTTAATCATTTCTGGGCACTCTCATTGTGTATTTTAACATTTTTAGCAAAATTAGACATTTTGCATAGAAGTATTTACCGGAACCGTCACCATTTCAACTGATTCACACAAAACACGCCAAAGCCAAACCTCCTAAATTGTAAACATAAACACTATTCTCGCCATTCCAATGGTTTAGACATCAATTCTGAGCTCTGTAAACATGAACTCTTAATAATTGAAAGCCCAGAACCATGAAAACGCCACCGGAAGTACCAGGACTTGTAAACAATAAGAGTATTTTCGTCATTCCACAGCTTTCCCCTGGAAACCTCCGTGATTGAATACGACATTAAATGTAGTAAGAATCTGTTTACGTGTACTTGAAGTGTTTCTTCCATGTTTTTAATCATTTCTGGAAACTATCATTGTGTATTTTAACAGTTTTAGCAAAATGAGGCAGTTTGCTTAGAAGTATTAACTAGAACCGTCACCATTTTAACTGAATCACAAAAAAAAACCGCCGAAACCAATCCTCCTTAATTGTAAACATAAACACTATTCTCGTCATTTCAAGGCTTTAGACACCAATTCTGAGCTCTGTAAACATGAACTCTTAATAATTGAAAGCACAGAACCATGAAAACGCCACCGGAAGTACCCGGACTTGTAAACATTACCAGTATTTTCGTCATTCCACAGCTTTCCACGGGAAACCTCTGTGATTGAATTCGACAGTAAATGTAGTAAGAATCTATTTACGTGTACTTGAAGTGTTTCTCCCACGTTCTTAATCATTTCTGGGAACTCGCATTGTGTATTTTAACAGTTTTACCAAAATTAGGCAGTTTGCTTAGAAGTATTCACTAGAACCGTCACCATTTTAACTGAATCACACACAAAAACGCCGAACCCAATCCTCCTTAATTGTAAACATAAACACTATTCTCGTCATTCCAAGGCTTTACACACCAATTCTGAGCTCTGCAAACATGAACTCTTAATAATTGAAAGCACAGACCCGTGAAAACGCCACCTCAAGTACCCGGAGTTGTAAATATTACCAGTATTTTCGTCATTTCATGGCTTTCCAAGGGAAACCTCCATGATTGAATTCGACAGTTAATTTAGTAAGAATCTATTTACGTGTACTTGAGGTGTTTATTACACATTCTTAATCATTTCTGGGAACTCTCATTGTGTATTTTAACAGTTTTACCAAAATTAGGCAGTTTGCTTAGAAGTATTCACTAGAACCGTCACCATTTTAACTGAATCACACACAAAAACGCCGAACCCAATCCTCCTTAATTGTAAACATAAACACTATTCTCGTCATTCCAAGGCTTTACACACCAATTCTGAGCTCTGTAAACATGAACTCTTAATAATTGAAAGCACAGTCCCGTGAAAACGCCACCCGAAGTACCCGGATTTATAAACATTACCAGTATTTTCGTCATTTCACAGCTTTACACGGGAAACCTCTGTAATTGAATTCGACAGCATATGTAGTAAGAATCTATTTACGTATACTTGAGGTGTTTATTACACGTTGTTAATCATTTCTGGGAACTCTCATTGTGTATTTTAACAGTTTTACCAAAATTAGGCAGTTTGCTTAGAAGTATTTACTAGAACCGTCACCATTTTAACTGACTAAAAAAAAAAAAAAAAAAAACGCCGAACCCAATCCTCCTTAATTGTAAACATAAACACTATTCTCGTCATTCCAAGGCTTTAGACACCAATTCTGAGCTCTGTAAACATGAACTCTTAATAATTGAAAGCACAGAACCATGAAAACGCCACCGGAAGTACCCGGACTTGTAAACATTACCAGTATTTTCGTCATTCCACAGCTTTCCACGGAAAACCTCTGTGATTGAATTCGACAGTAAATGTAGTAAGAATCTATTTACGTGTACTTGAGGTGTTTATTACACGTTCTTAATCATTTCTGGGCACTCTCATTGTGTATTTTAACAGTTTTACCAAAATTAGGCAGTTTGCTTAGAAGTATTCACTAGAACCGTCACCATTTTAACTGAATCACACACAAAAACGCTGAACCCAATCCTCCTTAATTGTAAACATAAACACTATTCTCGTCATTCCAAGGCTTTACACACCAATTCTGAGCTCTGTAAACATGAACTCTTAATAATTGAAAGCACAGTCCCGTGAAAACGCCACCCGAAGTACCCGGAGTTGTAAATATTACCAGTATTTTCGTCATTTCATGGCTTTCCACGGGAAACCTTCGTGATTGAATTCGACAGTTAATTTAGTAAGAATCTATTTACGTGTACTTGAGGTGTTTATTACACGTTCTTAATCATTTCTGGGAACTCTCATTGTGTATTTTAACAGTTTTACCAAAATTAGGCAGTTTGCTTAGAAGTATTTACTAGAACCGTCACCATTTTAACTGATTCACACACAAAAACGCCGAACCCAATCCTCCTTAATTGTAAACATAAACACTATTCTCGTCATTCCAAGGCTTTACACACCAATTCTGAGCTCTGTAAACATGAACTCTTAATAATTGAAAGCACAGTCCCGTGAAAACGCCACCCGAAGTACCCGGACTTGTAAACATTACCAGTATTTTCGTCATTTCACAGCTTTCCACTGGAAACCTCCGTGATTGAATTCCACAGTAAATGTAGTTAAAATCTGTTTATGTGTACTTGAGGTGTTTATTACACGTTCTTAATCATTTCTGGGCACTCTCATTGTGTATTTTAACATTTTTAGCAAAATTAGACATTTTGTATAGAAGTATTTACCGGAACCGTCACCATTTCAACTGATTCACACAAAACACGCCAAAGCCAAACCTCCAAAATTGTAAACATAAACACTATTCTCGCCATTCCAAGGGTTTAGACACCAATTCTCAGCTCTGTAAACATGAACTCTTAATAATTGAAAGCACAGAACCATGAAAACGCCACCGGAAGTACCCGGACTTGTAAACAATAAGAGTATTTTCGTCATTCCACAGCTTTCCCCCGGAAACCTCCGTGATTGAATACGACATTAAATGTAGTAAGAATCTGTTTACGTGTACTTGAAGTGTTTCTTCCATGTTCCTAATCATTTCTGGGAACTCGCATTGTGTATTTTAACAGTTTTACCAAAATTAGGCAGTTTGCTTAGAAGTATTCACTAGAACCGTCACCATTTTAACTGAATCACACACAAAAACGCCGAACCCAATCCTCCTTAATTGTAAACATAAACACTATTCTCGTCATTCCAAGGCTTTACACACCAATTCTGAGCTCTGTAAACATGAACTCTTAATAATTGAAAGCACAGTCCCGTGAAAACGCCACCCGAAGTACCCGGAGTTGTAAATATTACCAGTATTTTCGTCATTTCATGGCTTTCCACGGGAAACCTCCGTGATTGAATTCGACAGTTAATTTAGTAAGAATCTATTTACGTGTACTTGAGGTGTTTATTACACGTTCTTAATCATTTCTGGGAACTCGCATTGTGTATTTTAACAGTTTTACCAAAATTAGGCAGTTTGCTTAGAAGTATTCACTAGAACCGTCACCATTTTAACTGAATCACACACAAAAACGCCGAACCCAATCCTCCTTAATTGTAAACATAAACACTATTCTCGTCATTCCAAGGCTTTACACACCAATTCTGAGCTCTGCAAACATGAACTCTTAATAATTGAAAGCACAGACCCGTGAAAACGCCACCTCAAGTACCCGGAGTTGTAAATATTACCAGTATTTTCGTCATTTCATGGCTTTCCACGGGAAAACTCCATGATTGAATTCGACAGTTAATTTAGTAAGAATCTATTTACGTGTACTTGAGGTGTTTATTACACGTTCTTAATCATTTCTGGGAACTCTCATTGTGTATTTTAACAGTTTTACCAAAATTAGGCAGTTTGCTTAGAAGTATTCACTAGAACCGTCACGATTTTAACTGAATCACACACAAAAACGCCGAACCCAATCCTCCTTAATTGTAAACATAAACACTATTCTCGTCATTCCAAGGCTTTACACACCAATTCTGAGCTCTGTAAACATGAACTCTTAATAATTGAAAGCACAGTCCCGTGAAAACGCCACCCGAAGTACCCGGATTTATAAACATTACCAGTATTTTCGTCATTTCACAGCTTTACACGGGAAACCTCTGTAATTGAATTCGACAGCATATGTAGTAAGAATCTATTTACGTATACTTGAGGTGTTTATTACACGTTGTTAATCATTTCTGGGAACTCTCATTGTGTATTTTAACAGTTTTACCAAAATTAGGCAGTTTGCTTAGAAGTATTTACTAGAACCGTCACCATTTTAACTGACTAAAAAAAAAAAAAAAAAACGCCGAACCCAATCCTCCTTAATTGTAAACATAAACACTATTCTCGTCATTCCAAGGCTTTAGACACCAATTCTGAGCTCTGTAAACATGAACTCTTAATAATTGAAAGCACAGAACCGTAAAAACGCCACCGGAAGTACCCGGACTTGTAAACATTACCAGTATTTTCGTCATTCCACAGCTTTCCACGGAAAGCCTCTGTGATTGAATTCGACAGTAAATGTAGTAAGAATCTATTTACGTGTACTTGAGGTGTTTATTACACGTTCTTAATCATTTCTGGGCACTCTCATTGTGTATTTTAACAGTTTTACCAAAATTAGGCAGTTTGCTTAGAAGTATTCACTAGAACCGTCACCATTTTAACTGAATCACACACAAAAACGCTGAACCCAATCCTCCTTAATTGTAAACATAAACACTATTCTCGTCATTCCAAGGCTTTACACACCAATTCTGAGCTCTGTAAACATGAACTCTTAATAATTGAAAGCACAGTCCCGTGAAAACGCCACCCGAAGTACCCGGAGTTGTAAATATTACCAGTATTTTCGTCATTTCATGGCTTTCCACGGGAAACCTTCGTGATTGAATTCGACAGTTAATTTAGTAAGAATCTATTTACGTGTACTTGAGGTGTTTATTACACGTTCTTAATCATTTCTGGGAACTCTCATTGTGTATTTTAACAGTTTTACCAAAATTAGGCAGTTTGCTTAGAAGTATTTACTAGAACCGTCACCATTTTAACTGATTCACACACAAAAACGCCGAACCCAATCCTCCTTAATTGTAAACATAAACACTATTCTCGTCATTCCAAGGCTTTACACACCAATTCTGAGCTCTGTAAACATGAACTCTTAATAATTGAAAGCACAGTCCCGTGAAAACGCCACCCGAAGTACCCGGACTTGTAAACATTACCAGTATTTTCGTCATTTCACAGCTTTCCACTGGAAACCTCCGTGATTGAATTCCACAGTAAATGTAGTTAAAATCTGTTTATGTGTACTTGAGGTGTTTATTACACGTTCTTAATCATTTCTGGGCACTCTCATTGTGTATTTTAACATTTTTAGCAAAATTAGACATTTTGCATAGAAGTATTTACCGGAACCGTCACCATTTCAACTGATTCACACAAAACACGCCAAAGCCAAACCTCCTAAATTGTAAACATAAACACTATTCTCGCCATTCCAAGGGTTTAGACACCAATTCTCAGCTCTGTAAACATGAACTCTTAATAATTGAAAGCACAGAACCATGAAAACGCCACCGGAAGTACCCGGACTTGTAAACAATAAGAGTATTTTCGTCATTCCACAGCTTTCCCCTGGAAACCTCCGTGATTGAATACGACATTAAATGTAGTAAGAATCTGTTTACGTGTACTTGAAGTGTTTCTTCCATGTTTTTAATCATTTCTGGAAACTATCATTGTGTACTTTAACAGTTTTAGCAAAATGAGGCAGTTTGCTTAGAAGTATTTACTAGAACCGTCACCATTTTAACTGAATCACAAAAAAAACCCGCCGAAACCAATCCTCCTTAATTGTAAACATAAACACTATTCTCGTCATTTCAAGGCTTTAGACACCAATTCTGAGCTCTGTAAACATGAACTCTTAATAATTGAAAGCACAGAACCATGAAAACGCCACCGGAAGTACCCGGACTTGTAAACATTACCAGTATTTTCGTCATTCCACAGCTTTCCACGGGAAACCTCTGTGATTGAATTCGACAGAAAATGTAGTAAGAATCTATTTACGTGTACTTGAAGTGTTTCTTCCACGTTCCTAATCATTTCTGGGAACTCGCATTGTGTATTTTAACAGTTTTACCAAAATTAGGCAGTTTGCTTAGAAGTATTCACTAGAACCGTCACCATTTTAACTGAATCACACACAAAAACGCCGAACCCAATCCTCCTTAATTGTAAACATAAACACTATTCTCGTCATTCCAAGGCTTTACACACCAATTCTGAGCTCTGCAAACATGAACTCTTAATAATTGAAAGCACAGACCCGTGAAAACGCCACCTCAAGTACCCGGAGTTGTAAATATTACCAGTATTTTGGTCATTTCATGGCTTTCCACGGGAAACCTCCATGATTGAATTCGACAGTTAATTTAGTAAGAATCTATTTACGTGTACTTGAGGTGTTTATTACACGTTCTTAATCATTTCTGGGAACTCTCATTGTGTATTTTAACAGTTTTACCAAAATTAGGCAGTTTGCTTAGAAGTATTCACTAGAACCGTCACGATTTTAACTGAATCACACACAAAAACGCCGAACCCAATCCTCCTTAATTGTAAACATAAACACTATTCTCGTCATTCCAAGGCTTTACACACCAATTCTGAGCTCTGTAAACATGAACTCTTAATAATTGAAAGCACAGTCCCGTGAAAACGCCACCCGAAGTACCCGGATTTATAAACATTACCAGTATTTTCGTCATTTCACAGCTTTACACGGGAAACCTCTGTAATTGAATTCGACAGCATATGTAGTAAGAATCTATTTACGTATACTTGAGGTGTTTATTACACGTTGTTAATCATTTCTGGGAACTCTCATTGTGTATTTTAACAGTTTTACCAAAATTAGGCAGTTTGCTTAGAAGTATTTACTAGAACCGTCACCATTTTAACTGACTAAAAAAAAAAAAAAAAAACGCCGACCCCAATCCTCCTTAATTGTAAACATAAACACTATTCTCGTCATTCCAAGGCTTTAGACACCAATTCTGAGCTCTGTAAACATGAACTCTTAATAATTGAAAGCACAGAACCGTAAAAGCGCCACCGGAAGTACCCGGACTTGTAAACATTACCAGTATTTTCGTCATTCCACAGCTTTCCACGGAAAACCTCTGTGATTGAATTCGACAGTAAATGTAGTAAGAATCTATTTACGTGTACTTGAGGTGTTTATTACACGTTCTTAATCATTTCTGGGCACTCTCATTGTGTATTTTAACAGTTTTACCAAAATTAGGCAGTTTGCTTAGAAGTATTCACTAGAACCGTCACCATTTTAACTGAATCACACACAAAAACGCCGAACCCAATCCTCCTTAATTGTAAACATAAACACTATTCTCGTCATTCCAAGGCTTTACACACCAATTCTGAGCTCTGTAAACATGAACTCTTAATAATTGAAAGCACAGTCCCGTGAAAACGCCACCCGAAGTACCCGGAGTTGTAAATATTACCAGTATTTTCGTCATTTCATGGCTTTCCACGGGAAACCTCCGTGATTGAATTCGACAGTTAATTTAGTAAGAATCTATTTACGTGTACTTGAGGTGTTTATTACACGTTCTTAATCATTTCTGGGAACTCTCATTGTGTATTTTAACAGTTTTACCAAAATTAGGCAGTTTGCTTAGAAGTATTTACTAGAACCGTCACCATTTTAACTGATTCACACACAAAAACGCCGAACCCAATCCTCCTTAATTGTAAACATAAACACTATTCTCGTCATTCCCAGGCTTTACACACCAATTCTGAGCTCTGTAAACATGAACTCTTAATAATTGAAAGCACAGAACCGTGAAAACGCCACCCGAAGTACCCGGACTTGTAAACATTACCAGTATTTTCGTCATTTCACAGCTTTCCACTGGAAACCTCCGTGATTGAATTCCACAGTAAATGTAGTTAAAATCTGTTTATGTGTACTTGAGGTGTTTATTACACGTTCTTAATCATTTCTGGGCACTCTCATTGTGTATTTTAACAGTTTTAGCAAAATTAGACATTTTGCATAGAAGTATTTACCGGAACCGTCACCATTTCAACTGATTCACACAAAACACGCCAAAGCCAAACCTCCTAAATTGTAAACATAAACACTATTCTCGCCATTCCAAGGCTTTAGACACCAATTTTGAGCTCTGTAAACATGAACTCTTAATAATTGAAAGCACAGAACCATGAAAACGCCACCGGAAGTACCCGGACTTGTAAACAATAAGAGTATTTTCGTCATTCCACAGCTTTCCCCTGGAAACCTCCGTGATTGAATACGACATTAAATGTAGTAAGAATCTGTTTACGTGTACTTGAAGTGTTTCTTCCATGTTTTTAATCATTTCTGGAAACTATCATTGTGTACTTTAACAGTTTTAGCAAAATGAGGCAGTTTGCTTAGAAGTATTTACTAGAACCGTCACCATTTTAACTGAATCACAAAAAAAAACCGCCGAAACCAATCCTCCTTAATTGTAAACATAAACACTATTCTCGTCATTGCAAGGTTTTACACACCAATTCTGAGCTCTGTAAACATGAACTCTTAATAATTGAAAGCACAGTCCCATGAAAACGCCACCCGAAGAATCCGGATTTATAAACATTACCAGTATTTTCGGCATTTCACAGCTTTACACGGGAAACCTCTGTAATTGAATTCGACAGTATATGTAGTAAGAATCTATTTACGTGTACTTGAGGTGTTTATTACACGTTCTTAATCATTTCTGGGAACTCTCATTGTGTATTTTAACAGTTTTACCAAAATTAGGCAGTTTGCTTAGAAGTATTTACTAGAACCGTCACCATTTTAACTGAATCACACACAAAAACGCCGAACCCAATCCTCCTTAATTGTAAACATAAACACTATTCTCGTCATTTCAAGGCTTTAGACACCAATTCTGAGCTCTGTAAACATGAACTCTTAATAATTGAAAGCACAGAACCATGAAAACGCCACCGGAAGTACCCGGACTTGTAAACATTACCAGTATTTTCGTCATTCCACAGCTTTCCACGGGAAACCTCTGTGATTGAATTCGACAGTAAATGTAGTAAGAATCTATTTACGTGTACTTGAAGTGTTTCTTCCACGTTCTTAATCATTTCTGGGCACTCTCATTGTGTATTTTAACAGTTTTACCAAAATTAGGCAGTTTGCTTAGAAGTATTCACTAGAACCGTCACCATTTTAACTGAATCACACACAAAAACGCTGAACCCAATCCTCCTTAATTGTAAACATAAACACTATTCTCGTCATTCCAAGGCTTTACACACCAATTCTGAGCTCTGTAAACATGAACTCTTAATAATTGAAAGCACAGTCCCGTGAAAACGCCACCCGAAGTACCCGGAGTTGTAAATATTACCAGTATTTTCGTCATTTCATGGCTTTCCACGGGAAACCTTCGTGATTGAATTCGACAGTTAATTTAGTAAGAATCTATTTACGTGTACTTGAGGTGTTTATTACACGTTCTTAATCATTTCTGGGAACTCTCATTGTGTATTTTAACAGTTTTACCAAAATTAGGCAGTTTGCTTAGAAGTATTTACTAGAACCGTCACCATTTTAACTGATTCACACACAAAAACGCCGAACCCAATCCTCCTTAATTGTAAACATAAACACTATTCTCGTCATTCCAAGGCTTTACACACCAATTCTGAGCTCTGTAAACATGAACTCTTAATAATTGAAAGCACAGTCCCGTGAAAACGCCACCCGAAGTACCCGGACTTGTAAACATTACCAGTATTTTCGTCATTTCACAGCTTTCCACTGGAAACCTCCGTGATTGAATTCCACAGTAAATGTAGTTAAAATCTGTTTATGTGTACTTGAGGTGTTTATTACACGTTCTTAATCATTTCTGGGCACTCTCATTGTGTATTTTAACATTTTTAGCAAAATTAGACATTTTGCATAGAAGTATTTACCGGAACCCTTACCATTTCAACTGATTCACACAAAACACGCCAAAGCCAAACCTCCTAAATTGTAAACATAAACACTATTCTCGCCATTCCAAGGGTTTAGACACCAATTCTCAGCTCTGTAAACATGAACTCTTAATAATTGAAAGCACAGAACCATGAAAACGCCACCGGAAGTACCCGGACTTGTAAACAATAAGAGTATTTTCGTCATTCCACAGCTTTCCCCTGGAAACCTCCGTGATTGAATACGACATTAAATGTAGTAAGAATCTGTTTACGTGTACTTGAAGTGTTTCTTCCATGTTTTTAATCATTTCTGGAAACTATCATTGTGTACTTTAACAGTTTTAGCAAAATGAGGCAGTTTGCTTAGAAGTATTTACTAGAACCGTCACCATTTTAACTGAATCACAAAAAAAACCCGCCGAAACCAATCCTCCTTAATTGTAAACATAAACACTATTCTCGTCATTTCAAGGCTTTAGACACCAATTCTGAGCTCTGTAAACATGAACTCTTAATAATTGAAAGCACAGAACCATGAAAACGCCACCGGAAGTACCCGGACTTGTAAACATTACCAGTATTTTCGTCATTCCACAGCTTTCCACGGGAAACCTCTGTGATTGAATTCGACAGTAAATGTAGTAAGAATCTATTTACGTGTACTTGAAGTGTTTCTTCCACGTTCCTAATCATTTCTGGGAACTCGCATTGTGTATTTTAACAGTTTTACCAAAATTAGGCAGTTTGCTTAGAAGTATTCACTAGAACCGTCACCATTTTAACTGAATCACACACAAAAACGCCGAACCCAATCCTCCTTAATTGTAAACATAAACACTATTCTCGTCATTCCAAGGCTTTACACACCAATTCTGAGCTCTGTAAACATGAACTCTTAATAATTGAAAGCACAGTCCCGTGAAAACGCCACCCGAAGTACCCGGAGTTGTAAATATTACCAGTATTTTCGTCATTTCATGGCTTTCCACGGGAAACCTCCGTGATTGAATTCGACAGTTAATTTAGTAAGAATCTATTTACGTGTACTTGAGGTGTTTATTACACGTTCTTAATCATTTCTGGGAACTCTCATTGTGTATTTTAACAGTTTTACCAAAATTAGGCAGTTTGCTTAGAAGTATTTACTAGAACCGTCACCATTTTAACTGATTCACACACAAAAACGCCGAACCCAATCCTCCTTAATTGTAAACATAAACACTATTCTCGTCATTCCAAGGCTTTACACACCAATTCTGAGCTCTGTAAACATGAACTCTTAATAATTGAAAGCACAGTCCCGTGAAAACGCCACCCGAAGTACCCGGACTTGTAAACATTACCAGTATTTTCGTCATTTCACAGCTTTCCACTGGAAACCTCCGTGATTGAATTCCACAGTAAATGTAGTTAAAATCTGTTTATGTGTACTTGAGGTGTTTATTACACGTTCTTAATCATTTCTGGGCACTCTCATTGTGTATTTTAACATTTTTAGCAAAATTAGACATTTTGCATAGAAGTATTTACCGGAACCGTCACCATTTCAACTGATTCACACAAAACACGCCAAAGCCAAACCTCCTAAATTGTAAACATAAACACTATTCTCGCCATTCCAATGGTTTAGACATCAATTCTGAGCTCTGTAAACATGAACTCTTAATAATTGAAAGCCCAGAACCATGAAAACGCCACCGGAAGTACCAGGACTTGTAAACAATAAGAGTATTTTCGTCATTCCACAGCTTTCCCCTGGAAACCTCCGTGATTGAATACGACATTAAATGTAGTAAGAATCTGTTTACGTGTACTTGAAGTGTTTCTTCCATGTTTTTAATCATTTCTGGAAACTATCATTGTGTATTTTAACAGTTTTAGCAAAATGAGGCAGTTTGCTTAGAAGTATTAACTAGAACCGTCACCATTTTAACTGAATCACAAAAAAAAACCGCCGAAACCAATCCTCCTTAATTGTAAACATAAACACTATTCTCGTCATTTCAAGGCTTTAGACACCAATTCTGAGCTCTGTAAACATGAACTCTTAATAATTGAAAGCACAGAACCATGAAAACGCCACCGGAAGTACCCGGACTTGTAAACATTACCAGTATTTTCGTCATTCCACAGCTTTCCACGGGAAACCTCTGTGATTGAATTCGACAGTAAATGTAGTAAGAATCTATTTACGTGTACTTGAAGTGTTTCTTCCACGTTCTTAATCATTTCTGGGAACTCGCATTGTGTATTTTAACAGTTTTACCAAAATTAGGCAGTTTGCTTAGAAGTATTCACTAGAACCGTCACCATTTTAACTGAATCACACACAAAAACGCCGAACCCAATCCTCCTTAATTGTAAACATAAACACTATTCTCGTCATTCCAAGGCTTTACACACCAATTCTGAGCTCTGCAAACATGAACTCTTAATAATTGAAAGCACAGACCCGTGAAAACGCCACCTCAAGTACCCGGAGTTGTAAATATTACCAGTATTTTCGTCATTTCATGGCTTTCCACGGGAAACCTCCATGATTGAATTCGACAGTTAATTTAGTAAGAATCTATTTACGTGTACTTGAGGTGTTTATTACACGTTCTTAATCATTTCTGGGAACTCTCATTGTGTATTTTAACAGTTTTACCAAAATTAGGCAGTTTGCTTAGAAGTATTCACTAGAACCGTCACGATTTTAACTGAATCACACACAAAAACGCCGAACCCAATCCTCCTTAATTGTAAACATAAACACTATTCTCGTCATTCCAAGGCTTTACACACCAATTCTGAGCTCTGTAAACATGAACTCTTAATAATTGAAAGCACAGTCCCGTGAAAACGCCACCCGAAGTACCCGGATTTATAAACATTACCAGTATTTTCGTCATTTCACAGCTTTACACGGGAAACCTCTGTAATTGAATTCGACAGCATATGTAGTAAGAATCTATTTACGTATACTTGAGGTGTTTATTACACGTTGTTAATCATTTCTGGGAACTCTCATTGTGTATTTTAACAGTTTTACCAAAATTAGGCAGTTTGCTTAGAAGTATTTACTAGAACCGTCACCATTTTAACTGACTAAAAAAAAAAAAAAAAAACGCCGAACCCAATCCTCCTTAATTGTAAACATAAACACTATTCTCGTCATTCCAAGGCTTTAGACACCAATTCTGAGCTCTGTAAACATGAACTCTTAATAATTGAAAGCACAGAACCGTAAAAACGCCACCGGAAGTACCCGGACTTGTAAACATTACCAGTATTTTCGTCATTCCACAGCTTTCCACGGAAAACCTCTGTGATTGAATTCGACAGTAAATGTAGTAAGAATCTATTTACGTGTACTTGAGGTGTTTATTACACGTTCTTAATCATTTCTGGGCACTCTCATTGTGTATTTTAACAGTTTTACCAAAATTAGGCAGTTTGCTTAGAAGTATTCACTAGAACCGTCACCATTTTAACTGAATCACACACAAAAACGCTGAACCCAATCCTCCTTAATTGTAAACATAAACACTATTCTCGTCATTCCAAGGCTTTACACACCAATTCTGAGCTCTGTAAACATGAACTCTTAATAATTGAAAGCACAGTCCCGTGAAAACGCCACCCGAAGTACCCGGAGTTGTAAATATTACCAGTATTTTCGTCATTTCATGGCTTTCCACGGGAAACCTTCGTGATTGAATTCGACAGTTAATTTAGTAAGAATCTATTTACGTGTACTTGAGGTGTTTATTACACGTTCTTAATCATTTCTGGGAACTCTCATTGTGTATTTTAACAGTTTTACCAAAATTAGGCAGTTTGCTTAGAAGTATTTACTAGAACCGTCACCATTTTAACTGATTCACACACAAAAACGCCGAATCCAATCCTCCTTAATTGTAAACATAAACACTATTCTCGTCATTCCAAGGCTTTACACACCAATTCTGAGCTCTGTAAACATGAACTCTTAATAATTGAAAGCACAGTCCCGTGAAAACGCCACCCGAAGTACCCGGACTTGTAAACATTACCAGTATTTTCGTCATTTCACAGCTTTCCACTGGAAACCTCCGTGATTGAATTCCACAGTAAATGTAGTTAAAATCTGTTTATGTGTACTTGAGGTGTTTATTACACGTTCTTAATCATTTCTGGGCACTCTCATTGTGTATTTTAACATTTTTAGCAAAATTAGACATTTTGCATAGAAGTATTTACCGGAACCGTCACCATTTCAACTGATTCACACAAAACACGCCAAAGCCAAACCTCCTAAATTGTAAACATAAACACTATTCTCGCCATTCCAAGGGTTTAGACACCAATTCTCAGCTCTGTAAACATGAACTCTTAATAATTGAAAGCACAGAACCATGAAAACGCCACCGGAAGTACCCGGACTTGTAAACAATAAGAGTATTTTCGTCATTCCACAGCTTTCCCCTGGAAACCTCCGTGATTGAATACGACATTAAATGTAGTAAGAATCTGTTTACGTGTACTTGAAGTGTTTCTTCCATGTTTTTAATCATTTCTGGAAACTATCATTGTGTACTTTAACAGTTTTAGCAAAATGAGGCAGTTTGCTTAGAAGTATTTACTAGAACCGTCACCATTTTAACTGAATCACAAAAAAAACCCGCCGAAACCAATCCTCCTTAATTGTAAACATAAACACTATTCTCGTCATTTCAAGGCTTTAGACACCAATTCTGAGCTCTGTAAACATGAACTCTTAATAATTGAAAGCACAGAACCATGAAAACGCCACCGGAAGTACCCGGACTTGTAAACATTACCAGTATTTTCGTCATTCCACAGCTTTCCACGGGAAACCTCTGTGATTGAATTCGACAGTAAATGTAGTAAGAATCTATTTACGTGTACTTGAAGTGTTTCTTCCACGTTCCTAATCATTTCTGGGAACTCGCATTGTGTATTTTAACAGTTTTACCAAAATTAGGCAGTTTGCTTAGAAGTATTCACTAGAACCGTCACCATTTTAACTGAATCACACACAAAAACGCAGAACCCAATCCTCCTTAATTGTAAACATAAACACTATTCTCGTCATTCCAAGGCTTTACACACCAATTCTGAGCTCTGTAAACATGAACTCTTAATAATTGAAAGCACAGTCCCGTGAAAACGCCACCCGAAGTACCCGGAGTTGTAAATATTACCAGTATTTTCGTCATTTCATGGCTTTCCACGGGAAACCTCCGTGATTGAATTCGACAGTTAATTTAGTAAGAATCTATTTACGTGTACTTGAGGTGTTTATTACACGTTCTTAATCATTTCTGGGAACTCTCATTGTGTATTTTAACAGTTTTACCAAAATTAGGCAGTTTGCTTAGAAGTATTTACTAGAACCGTCACCATTTTAACTGATTCACACACAAAAACGCCGAACCCAATCCTCCTTAATTGTAAACATAAACACTATTCTCGTCATTCCAAGGCTTTACACACCAATTCTGAGCTCTGTAAACATGAACTCTTAATAATTGAAAGCACAGTCCCGTGAAAACGCCACCCGAAGTACCCGGACTTGTAAACATTACCAGTATTTTCGTCATTTCACAGCTTTCCACTGGAAACCTCCGTGATTGAATTCCACAGTAAATGTAGTTAAAATCTGTTTATGTGTACTTGAGGTGTTTATTACACGTTCTTAATCATTTCTGGGCACTCTCATTGTGTATTTTAACATTTTTAGCAAAATTAGACATTTTGCATAGAAGTATTTACCGGAACCGTCACCATTTCAACTGATTCACACAAAACACGCCAAAGCCAAACCTCCTAAATTGTAAACATAAACACTATTCTCGCCATTCCAATGGTTTAGACATCAATTCTGAGCTCTGTAAACATGAACTCTTAATAATTGAAAGCCCAGAACCATGAAAACGCCACCGGAAGTACCAGGACTTGTAAACAATAAGAGTATTTTCGTCATTCCACAGCTTTCCCCTGGAAACCTCCGTGATTGAATACGACATTAAATGTAGTAAGAATCTGTTTACGTGTACTTGAAGTGTTTCTTCCATGTTTTTAATCATTTCTGGAAACTCTCATTGTGTATTTTAACAGTTTTAGCAAAATGAGGCAGTTTGCTTAGAAGTATTAACTAGAACCGTCACCATTTTAACTGAATCACAAAAAAAAACCGCCGAAACCAATCCTCCTTAATTGTAAACATAAACACTATTCTCGTCATTTCAAGGCTTTAGACACCAATTCTGAGCTCTGTAAACATGAACTCTTAATAATTGAAAGCACAGAACCATGAAAACGCCACCGGAAGTACCCGGACTTGTAAACATTACCAGTATTTTCGTCATTCCACAGCTTTCCACGGGAAACCTCTGTGATTGAATTCGACAGTAAATGTAGTAAGAATCTATTTACGTGTACTTGAAGTGTTTCTTCCACGTTCTTAATCATTTCTGGGAACTCGCATTGTGTATTTTAACAGTTTTACCAAAATTAGGCAGTTTGCTTAGAAGTATTCACTAGAACCGTCACCATTTTAACTGAATCACACACAAAAACGCCGAACCCAATCCTCCTTAATTGTAAACATAAACACTATTCTCGTCATTCCAAGGCTTTACACACCAATTCTGAGCTCTGCAAACATGAACTCTTAATAATTGAAAGCACAGACCCGTGAAAACGCCACCTCAAGTACCCGGAGTTGTAAATATTACCAGTATTTTGGTCATTTCATGGCTTTCCACGGGAAACCTCCATGATTGAATTCGACAGTTAATTTAGTAAGAATCTATTTACGTGTACTTGAGGTGTTTATTACACGTTCTTAATCATTTCTGGGAACTCTCATTGTGTATTTTAACAGTTTTACCAAAATTAGGCAGTTTGCTTAGAAGTATTCACTAGAACCGTCACGATTTTAACTGAATCACACACAAAAACGCCGAACCCAATCCTCCTTAATTGTAAACATAAACACTATTCTCGTCATTCCAAGGCTTTACACACCAATTCTGAGCTCTGTAAACATGAACTCTTAATAATTGAAAGCACAGTCCCGTGAAAACGCCACCCGAAGTACCCGGATTTATAAACATTACCAGTATTTTCGTCATTTCACAGCTTTACACGGGAAACCTCTGTAATTGAATTCGACAGCATATGTAGTAAGAATCTATTTACGTATACTTGAGGTGTTTATTACACGTTGTTAATCATTTCTGGGAACTCTCATTGTGTATTTTAACAGTTTTACCAAAATTAGGCAGTTTGCTTAGAAGTATTTACTAGAACCGTCACCATTTTAACTGACTAAAAAAAAAAAAAAAAAACGCCGAACCCAATCCTCCTTAATTGTAAACATAAACACTATTCTCGTCATTCCAAGGCTTTAGACACCAATTCTGAGCTCTGTAAACATGAACTCTTAATAATTGAAAGCACAGAACCGTAAAAACGCCACCGGAAGTACCCGGACTTGTAAACATTACCAGTATTTTCGTCATTCCACAGCTTTCCACGGAAAACCTCTGTGATTGAATTCGACAGTAAATGTAGTAAGAATCTATTTACGTGTACTTGAGGTGTTTATTACACGTTCTTAATCATTTCTGGGCACTCTCATTGTGTATTTTAACAGTTTTACCAAAATTAGGCAGTTTGCTTAGAAGTATTCACTAGAACCGTCACCATTTTAACTGAATCACACACAAAAACGCTGAACCCAATCCTCCTTAATTGTAAACATAAACACTATTCTCGTCATTCCAAGGCTTTACACACCAATTCTGAGCTCTGTAAACATGAACTCTTAATAATTGAAAGCACAGTCCCGTGAAAACGCCACCCGAAGTACCCGGAGTTGTAAATATTACCAGTATTTTCGTCATTTCATGGCTTTCCACGGGAAACCTTCGTGATTGAATTCGACAGTTAATTTAGTAAGAATCTATTTACGTGTACTTGAGGTGTTTATTACACGTTCTTAATCATTTCTGGGAACTCTCATTGTGTATTTTAACAGTTTTACCAAAATTAGGCAGTTTGCTTAGAAGTATTTACTAGAACCGTCACCATTTTAACTGATTCACACACAAAAACGCCGAATCCAATCCTCCTTAATTGTAAACATAAACACTATTCTCGTCATTCCAAGGCTTTACACACCAATTCTGAGCTCTGTAAACATGAACTCTTAATAATTGAAAGCACAGTCCCGTGAAAACGCCACCCGAAGTACCCGGACTTGTAAACATTACCAGTATTTTCGTCATTTCACAGCTTTCCACTGGAAACCTCCGTGATTGAATTCCACAGTAAATGTAGTTAAAATCTGTTTATGTGTACTTGAGGTGTTTATTACACGTTCTTAATCATTTCTGGGCACTCTCATTGTGTATTTTAACATTTTTAGCAAAATTAGACATTTTGCATAGAAGTATTTACCGGAACCGTCACCATTTCAACTGATTCACACAAAACACGCCAAAGCCAAACCTCCTAAATTGTAAACATAAACACTATTCTCGCCATTCCAAGGGTTTAGACACCAATTCTCAGCTCTGTAAACATGAACTCTTAATAATTGAAAGCACAGAACCATGAAAACGCCACCGGAAGTACCCGGACTTGTAAACAATAAGAGTATTTTCGTCATTCCACAGCTTTCCCCTGGAAACCTCCGTGATTGAATACGACATTAAATGTAGTAAGAATCTGTTTACGTGTACTTGAAGTGTTTCTTCCATGTTTTTAATCATTTCTGGAAACTATCATTGTGTACTTTAACAGTTTTAGCAAAATGAGGCAGTTTGCTTAGAAGTATTTACTAGAACCGTCACCATTTTAACTGAATCACAAAAAAAACCCGCCGAAACCAATCCTCCTTAATTGTAAACATAAACACTATTCTCGTCATTTCAAGGCTTTAGACACCAATTCTGAGCTCTGTAAACATGAACTCTTAATAATTGAAAGCACAGAACCATGAAAACGCCACCGGAAGTACCCGGACTTGTAAACATTACCAGTATTTTCGTCATTCCACAGCTTTCCACGGGAAACCTCTGTGATTGAATTCGACAGTAAATGTAGTAAGAATCTATTTACGTGTACTTGAAGTGTTTCTTCCACGTTCCTAATCATTTCTGGGAACTCGCATTGTGTATTTTAACAGTTTTACCAAAATTAGGCAGTTTGCTTAGAAGTATTCACTAGAACCGTCACCATTTTAACTGAATCACACACAAAAACGCAGAACCCAATCCTCCTTAATTGTAAACATAAACACTATTCTCGTCATTCCAAGGCTTTACACACCAATTCTGAGCTCTGTAAACATGAACTCTTAATAATTGAAAGCACAGTCCCGTGAAAACGCCACCCGAAGTACCCGGAGTTGTAAATATTACCAGTATTTTCGTCATTTCATGGCTTTCCACGGGAAACCTCCGTGATTGAATTCGACAGTTAATTTAGTAAGAATCTATTTACGTGTACTTGAGGTGTTTATTACACGTTCTTAATCATTTCTGGGAACTCTCATTGTGTATTTTAACAGTTTTACCAAAATTAGGCAGTTTGCTTAGAAGTATTTACTAGAACCGTCACCATTTTAACTGATTCACACACAAAAACGCCGAACCCAATCCTCCTTAATTGTAAACATAAACACTATTCTCGTCATTCCAAGGCTTTACACACCAATTCTGAGCTCTGTAAACATGAACTCTTAATAATTGAAAGCACAGTCCCGTGAAAACGCCACCCGAAGTACCCGGACTTGTAAACATTACCAGTATTTTCGTCATTTCACAGCTTTCCACTGGAAACCTCCGTGATTGAATTCCACAGTAAATGTAGTTAAAATCTGTTTATGTGTACTTGAGGTGTTTATTACACGTTCTTAATCATTTCTGGGCACTCTCATTGTGTATTTTAACATTTTTAGCAAAATTAGACATTTTGCATAGAAGTATTTACCGGAACCGTCACCATTTCAACTGATTCACACAAAACACGCCAAAGCCAAACCTCCTAAATTGTAAACATAAACACTATTCTCGCCATTCCAATGGTTTAGACATCAATTCTGAGCTCTGTAAACATGAACTCTTAATAATTGAAAGCCCAGAACCATGAAAACGCCACCGGAAGTACCAGGACTTGTAAACAATAAGAGTATTTTCGTCATTCCACAGCTTTCCCCTGGAAACCTCCGTGATTGAATACGACATTAAATGTAGTAAGAATCTGTTTACGTGTACTTGAAGTGTTTCTTCCATGTTTTTAATCATTTCTGGAAACTCTCATTGTGTATTTTAACAGTTTTAGCAAAATGAGGCAGTTTGCTTAGAAGTATTAACTAGAACCGTCACCATTTTAACTGAATCACAAAAAAAAACCGCCGAAACCAATCCTCCTTAATTGTAAACATAAACACTATTCTCGTCATTTCAAGGCTTTAGACACCAATTCTGAGCTCTGTAAACATGAACTCTTAATAATTGAAAGCACAGAACCATGAAAACGCCACCGGAAGTACCCGGACTTGTAAACATTACCAGTATTTTCGTCATTCCACAGCTTTCCACGGGAAACCTCTGTGATTGAATTCGACAGTAAATGTAGTAAGAATCTATTTACGTGTACTTGAAGTGTTTCTTCCACGTTCTTAATCATTTCTGGGAACTCGCATTGTGTATTTTAACAGTTTTACCAAAATTAGGCAGTTTGCTTAGAAGTATTCACTAGAACCGTCACCATTTTAACTGAATCACACACAAAAACGCCGAACCCAATCCTCCTTAATTGTAAACATAAACACTATTCTCGTCATTCCAAGGCTTTACACACCAATTCTGAGCTCTGCAAACATGAACTCTTAATAATTGAAAGCACAGACCCGTGAAAACGCCACCTCAAGTACCCGGAGTTGTAAATATTACCAGTATTTTGGTCATTTCATGGCTTTCCACGGGAAACCTCCATGATTGAATTCGACAGTTAATTTAGTAAGAATCTATTTACGTGTACTTGAGGTGTTTATTACACGTTCTTAATCATTTCTGGGAACTCTCATTGTGTATTTTAACAGTTTTACCAAAATTAGGCAGTTTGCTTAGAAGTATTCACTAGAACCGTCACGATTTTAACTGAATCACACACAAAAACGCCGAACCCAATCCTCCTTAATTGTAAACATAAACACTATTCTCGTCATTCCAAGGCTTTACACACCAATTCTGAGCTCTGTAAACATGAACTCTTAATAATTGAAAGCACAGTCCCGTGAAAACGCCACCCGAAGTACCCGGATTTATAAACATTACCAGTATTTTCGTCATTTCACAGCTTTACACGGGAAACCTCTGTAATTGAATTCGACAGCATATGTAGTAAGAATCTATTTACGTATACTTGAGGTGTTTATTACACGTTGTTAATCATTTCTGGGAACTCTCATTGTGTATTTTAACAGTTTTACCAAAATTAGGCAGTTTGCTTAGAAGTATTTACTAGAACCGTCACCATTTTAACTGACTAAAAAAAAAAAAAAAAAACGCCGAACCCAATCCTCCTTAATTGTAAACATAAACACTATTCTCGTCATTCCAAGGCTTTAGACACCAATTCTGAGCTCTGTAAACATGAACTCTTAATAATTGAAAGCACAGAACCGTAAAAACGCCACCGGAAGTACCCGGACTTGTAAACATTACCAGTATTTTCGTCATTCCACAGCTTTCCACGGAAAACCTCTGTGATTGAATTCGACAGTAAATGTAGTAAGAATCTATTTACGTGTACTTGAGGTGTTTATTACACGTTCTTAATCATTTCTGGGCACTCTCATTGTGTATTTTAACAGTTTTACCAAAATTAGGCAGTTTGCTTAGAAGTATTCACTAGAACCGTCACCATTTTAACTGAATCACACACAAAAACGCTGAACCCAATCCTCCTTAATTGTAAACATAAACACTATTCTCGTCATTCCAAGGCTTTACACACCAATTCTGAGCTCTGTAAACATGAACTCTTAATAATTGAAAGCACAGTCCCGTGAAAACGCCACCCGAAGTACCCGGAGTTGTAAATATTACCAGTATTTTCGTCATTTCATGGCTTTCCACGGGAAACCTTCGTGATTGAATTCGACAGTTAATTTAGTAAGAATCTATTTACGTGTACTTGAGGTGTTTATTACACGTTCTTAATCATTTCTGGGAACTCTCATTGTGTATTTTAACAGTTTTACCAAAATTAGGCAGTTTGCTTAGAAGTATTTACTAGAACCGTCACCATTTTAACTGATTCACACACAAAAACGCCGAACCTAATCCTCCTTAATTGTAAACATAAACACTATTCTCGTCATTCCAAGGCTTTACACACCAATTCTGAGCTCTGTAAACATGAACTCTTAATAATTGAAAGCACAGTCCCGTGAAAACGCCACCCGAAGTACCCGGACTTGTAAACATTACCAGT
Organism: Myotis daubentonii; assembly: GCF_963259705.1. Lineage (NCBI taxonomy): Eukaryota > Metazoa > Chordata > Mammalia > Chiroptera > Vespertilionidae > Myotis > Myotis daubentonii. The sequence goes on along the minus strand of NW_026775476.1, from coordinate 328,996 downwards.
ATTTTCGTCATTTCACAGCTTTCCACTGGAAACCTCCGTGATTGAATTCCACAGTAAATGTAGTTAAAATCTGTTTATGTGTACTTGAGGTGTTTATTACACGTTCTTAATCATTTCTGGGCACTCTCATTGTGTATTTTAACATTTTTAGCAAAATTAGACATTTTGCATAGAAGTATTTACCGGAACCGTCACCATTTCAACTGATTCACACAAAACACGCCAAAGCCAAACCTCCTAAATTGTAAACATAAACACTATTCTCGCCATTCCAAGGGTTTAGACACCAATTCTCAGCTCTGTAAACATGAACTCTTAATAATTGAAAGCACAGAACCATGAAAACGCCACCGGAAGTACCCGGACTTGTAAACAATAAGAGTATTTTCGTCATTCCACAGCTTTCCCCTGGAAACCTCCGTGATTGAATACGACATTAAATGTAGTAAGAATCTGTTTACGTGTACTTGAAGTGTTTCTTCCATGTTTTTAATCATTTCTGGAAACTATCATTGTGTACTTTAACAGTTTTAGCAAAATGAGGCAGTTTGCTTAGAAGTATTTACTAGAACCGTCACCATTTTAACTGAATCACAAAAAAAACCCGCCGAAACCAATCCTCCTTAATTGTAAACATAAACACTATTCTCGTCATTTCAAGGCTTTAGACACCAATTCTGAGCTCTGTAAACATGAACTCTTAATAATTGAAAGCACAGAACCATGAAAACGCCACCGGAAGTACCCGGACTTGTAAACATTACCAGTATTTTCGTCATTCCACAGCTTTCCACGGGAAACCTCTGTGATTGAATTCGACAGTAAATGTAGTAAGAATCTATTTACGTGTACTTGAAGTGTTTCTTCCACGTTCTTAATCATTTCTGGGAACTCTCATTGTGTATTTTAACAGTTTTACCAAAATTAGGCAGTTTGCTTAGAAGTATTCACTAGAACCGTCACCATTTTAACTGAATCACACACAAAAACGCCGAACCCAATCCTCCTTAATTGTAAACATAAACACTATTCTCGTCATTCCAAGGCTTTACACACCAATTCTGAGCTCTGTAAACATGAACTCTTAATAATTGAAAGCACAGACCCGTGAAAACGCCACCTCAAGTACCCGGAGTTGTAAATATTACCAGTATTTTGGTCATTTCATGGCTTTCCACGGGAAACCTCCATGATTGAATTCGACAGATAATTTAGTAAGAATCTATTTACGTGTACTTGAGGTGTTTATTACACGTTCTTAATCATTTCTGGGAACTCTCATTGTGTATTTTAACAGTTTTACCAAAATTAGGCAGTTTGCTTAGAAGTATTTACTAGAACCGTCACCATTTTAACTGATTCACACACAAAAACGCCGAACCCAATCCTCCTTAATTGTAAACATAAACACTATTCTCGTCATTCCCAGGCTTTACACACCAATTCTGAGCTCTGTAAACATGAACTCTTAATAATTGAAAGCACAGTCCCATGAAAACGCCACCCGAAGAATCCGGATTTATAAACATTACCAGTATTTTCGTCATTTCACAGCTTTACACGGGAAACCTCTGTAATTGAATTCGACAGCATATGTAGTAAGAATCTATTTACGTATACTTGAGGTGTTTATTACACGTTGTTAATCATTTCTGGGAACTCTCATTGTGTATTTTAACAGTTTTACCAAAATTAGGCAGTTTGCTTAGAAGTATTTACTAGAACCGTCACCATTTTAACTGATTCACACACAAAAACGCCGAACCCAATCCTCCTTAATTGTAAACATAAACACTATTCTCGTCATTCCCAGGCTTTACACACCAATTCTGAGCTCTGTAAACATGAACTCTTAATAATTGAAAGCACAGAACCGTGAAAACGCCACCCGAAGTACCCGGACTTGTAAACATTACCAGTATTTTCGTCATTTCACAGCTTTCCACTGGAAACCTCCGTGATTGAATTCCACAGTAAATGTAGTTAAAATCTGTTTATGTGTACTTGAGGTGTTTATTACACGTTCTTAATCATTTCTGGGCACTCTCATTGTGTATTTTAACAGTTTTAGCAAAATTAGACATTTTGCATAGAAGTATTTACCGGAACCGTCACCATTTCAACTGATTCACACAAAACACGCCAAAGCCAAACCTCCTAAATTGTAAACATAAACACTATTCTCGCCATTCCAAGGCTTTAGACACCAATTTTGAGCTCTGTAAACATGAACTCTTAATAATTGAAAGCACAGAACCATGAAAACGCCACCGGAAGTACCCGGACTTGTAAACAATAAGAGTATTTTCGTCATTCCACAGCTTTCCCCTGGAAACCTCCGTGATTGAATACGACATTAAATGTAGTAAGAATCTGTTTACGTGTACTTGAAGTGTTTCTTCCATGTTTTTAATCATTTCTGGAAACTATCATTGTGTACTTTAACAGTTTTAGCAAAATGAGGCAGTTTGCTTAGAAGTATTTACTAGAACCGTCACCATTTTAACTGAATCACAAAAAAAAACCGCCGAAACCAATCCTCCTTAATTGTAAACATAAACACTATTCTCGTCATTGCAAGGTTTTACACACCAATTCTGAGCTCTGTAAACATGAACTCTTAATAATTGAAAGCACAGTCCCATGAAAACGCCACCCGAAGAATCCGGATTTATAAACATTACCAGTATTTTCGGCATTTCACAGCTTTACACGGGAAACCTCTGTAATTGAATTCGACAGTATATGTAGTAAGAATATATTTACGTGTACTTGAGGTGTTTATTACACGTTCTTAATCATTTCTGGGAACTCTCATTGTGTATTTTAACAGTTTTACCAAAATTAGGCAGTTTGCTTAGAAGTATTTACTAGAACCGTCACCATTTTAACTGACTAAAAAAAAAAAAAAAAAACGCCGAACCCAATCCTCCTTAATTGTAAACATAAACACTATTCTCGTCATTCCAAGGCTTTAGACACCAATTCTGAGCTCTGTAAACATGAACTCTTAATAATTGAAAGCACAGAACCGTAAAAACGCCACCGGAAGTACCCGGACTTGTAAACATTACCAGTATTTTCGTCATTCCACAGCTTTCCACGGAAAACCTCTGTGATTGAATTCGACAGTAAATGTAGTAAGAATCTATTTACGTGTACTTGAGGTGTTTATTACACGTTCTTAATCATTTCTGGGCACTCTCATTGTGTATTTTAACAGTTTTACCAAAATTAGGCAGTTTGCTTAGAAGTATTCACTAGAACCGTCACCATTTTAACTGAATCACACACAAAAACGCTGAACCCAATCCTCCTTAATTGTAAACATAAACACTATTCTCGTCATTCCAAGGCTTTACACACCAATTCTGAGCTCTGTAAACATGAACTCTTAATAATTGAAAGCACAGTCCCGTGAAAACGCCACCCGAAGTACCCGGAGTTGTAAATATTACCAGTATTTTCGTCATTTCATGGCTTTCCACGGGAAACCTTCGTGATTGAATTCGACAGTTAATTTAGTAAGAATCTATTTACGTGTACTTGAGGTGTTTATTACACGTTCTTAATCATTTCTGGGAACTCTCATTGTGTATTTTAACAGTTTTACCAAAATTAGGCAGTTTGCTTAGAAGTATTTACTAGAACCGTCACCATTTTAACTGATTCACACACAAAAACGCCGAACCCAATCCTCCTTAATTGTAAACATAAACACTATTCTCGTCATTCCAAGGCTTTACACACCAATTCTGAGCTCTGTAAACATGAACTCTTAATAATTGAAAGCACAGTCCCGTGAAAACGCCACCCGAAGTACCCGGACTTGTAAACATTACCAGTATTTTCGTCATTTCACAGCTTTCCACTGGAAACCTCCGTGATTGAATTCCACAGTAAATGTAGTTAAAATCTGTTTATGTGTACTTGAGGTGTTTATTACACGTTCTTAATCATTTCTGGGCACTCTCATTGTGTATTTTAACATTTTTAGCAAAATTAGACATTTTGCATAGAAGTATTTACCGGAACCGTCACCATTTCAACTGATTCACACAAAACACGCCAAAGCCAAACCTCCTAAATTGTAAACATAAACACTATTCTCGCCATTCCAAGGGTTTAGACACCAATTCTCAGCTCTGTAAACATGAACTCTTAATAATTGAAAGCACAGAACCATGAAAACGCCACCGGAAGTACCCGGACTTGTAAACAATAAGAGTATTTTCGTCATTCCACAGCTTTCCCCTGGAAACCTCCGTGATTGAATACGACATTAAATGTAGTAAGAATCTGTTTACGTGTACTTGAAGTGTTTCTTCCATGTTTTTAATCATTTCTGGAAACTATCATTGTGTACTTTAACAGTTTTAGCAAAATGAGGCAGTTTGCTTAGAAGTATTTACTAGAACCGTCACCATTTTAACTGAATCACAAAAAAAACCCGCCGAAACCAATCCTCCTTAATTGTAAACATAAACACTATTCTCGTCATTTCAAGGCTTTAGACACCAATTCTGAGCTCTGTAAACATGAACTCTTAATAATTGAAAGCACAGAACCATGAAAACGCCACCGGAAGTACCCGGACTTGTAAACATTACCAGTATTTTCGTCATTCCACAGCTTTCCACGGGAAACCTCTGTGATTGAATTCGACAGTAAATGTAGTAAGAATCTATTTACGTGTACTTGAAGTGTTTCTTCCACGTTCTTAATCATTTCTGGGAACTCTCATTGTGTATTTTAACAGTTTTACCAAAATTAGGCAGTTTGCTTAGAAGTATTCACTAGAACCGTCACCATTTTAACTGAATCACACACAAAAACGCCGAACCCAATCCTCCTTAATTGTAAACATAAACACTATTCTCGTCATTCCAAGGCTTTACACACCAATTCTGAGCTCTGTAAACATGAACTCTTAATAATTGAAAGCACAGACCCGTGAAAACGCCACCTCAAGTACCCGGAGTTGTAAATATTACCAGTATTTTGGTCATTTCATGGCTTTCCACGGGAAACCTCCATGATTGAATTCGACAGATAATTTAGTAAGAATCTATTTACGTGTACTTGAGGTGTTTATTACACGTTCTTAATCATTTCTGGGAACTCTCATTGTGTATTTTAACAGTTTTACCAAAATTAGGCAGTTTGCTTAGAAGTATTTACTAGAACCGTCACCATTTTAACTGATTCACACACAAAAACGCCGAACCCAATCCTCCTTAATTGTAAACATAAACACTATTCTCGTCATTCCCAGGCTTTACACACCAATTCTGAGCTCTGTAAACATGAACTCTTAATAATTGAAAGCACAGTCCCATGAAAACGCCACCCGAAGAATCCGGATTTATAAACATTACCAGTATTTTCGTCATTTCACAGCTTTACACGGGAAACCTCTGTAATTGAATTCGACAGCATATGTAGTAAGAATCTATTTACGTATACTTGAGGTGTTTATTACACGTTGTTAATCATTTCTGGGAACTCTCATTGTGTATTTTAACAGTTTTACCAAAATTAGGCAGTTTGCTTAGAAGTATTTACTAGAACCGTCACCATTTTAACTGATTCACACACAAAAACGCCGAACCCAATCCTCCTTAATTGTAAACATAAACACTATTCTCGTCATTCCCAGGCTTTACACACCAATTCTGAGCTCTGTAAACATGAACTCTTAATAATTGAAAGCACAGAACCGTGAAAACGCCACCCGAAGTACCCGGACTTGTAAACATTACCAGTATTTTCGTCATTTCACAGCTTTCCACTGGAAACCTCCGTGATTGAATTCCACAGTAAATGTAGTTAAAATCTGTTTATGTGTACTTGAGGTGTTTATTACACGTTCTTAATCATTTCTGGGCACTCTCATTGTGTATTTTAACAGTTTTAGCAAAATTAGACATTTTGCATAGAAGTATTTACCGGAACCGTCACCATTTCAACTGATTCACACAAAACACGCCAAAGCCAAACCTCCTAAATTGTAAACATAAACACTATTCTCGCCATTCCAAGGCTTTAGACACCAATTTTGAGCTCTGTAAACATGAACTCTTAATAATTGAAAGCACAGAACCATGAAAACGCCACCGGAAGTACCCGGACTTGTAAACAATAAGAGTATTTTCGTCATTCCACAGCTTTCCCCTGGAAACCTCCGTGATTGAATACGACATTAAATGTAGTAAGAATCTGTTTACGTGTACTTGAAGTGTTTCTTCCATGTTTTTAATCATTTCTGGAAACTATCATTGTGTACTTTAACAGTTTTAGCAAAATGAGGCAGTTTGCTTAGAAGTATTTACTAGAACCGTCACCATTTTAACTGAATCACAAAAAAAAACCGCCGAAACCAATCCTCCTTAATTGTAAACATAAACACTATTCTCGTCATTGCAAGGTTTTACACACCAATTCTGAGCTCTGTAAACATGAACTCTTAATAATTGAAAGCACAGTCCCATGAAAACGCCACCCGAAGAATCCGGATTTATAAACATTACCAGTATTTTCGGCATTTCACAGCTTTACACGGGAAACCTCTGTAATTGAATTCGACAGTATATGTAGTAAGAATCTATTTACGTGTACTTGAGGTGTTTATTACACGTTCTTAATCATTTCTGGGAACTCTCATTGTGTATTTTAACAGTTTTACCAAAATTAGGCAGTTTGCTTAGAAGTATTTACTAGAACCGTCACCATTTTAACTGACTAAAAAAAAAAAAAAAAAACGCCGAACCCAATCCTCCTTAATTGTAAACATAAACACTATTCTCGTCATTCCAAGGCTTTAGACACCAATTCTGAGCTCTGTAAACATGAACTCTTAATAATTGAAAGCACAGAACCGTAAAAACGCCACCGGAAGTACCCGGACTTGTAAACATTACCAGTATTTTCGTCATTCCACAGCTTTCCACGGAAAACCTCTGTGATTGAATTCGACAGTAAATGTAGTAAGAATCTATTTACGTGTACTTGAGGTGTTTATTACACGTTCTTAATCATTTCTGGGCACTCTCATTGTGTATTTTAACAGTTTTACCAAAATTAGGCAGTTTGCTTAGAAGTATTCACTAGAACCGTCACCATTTTAACTGAATCACACACAAAAACGCTGAACCCAATCCTCCTTAATTGTAAACATAAACACTATTCTCGTCATTCCAAGGCTTTACACACCAATTCTGAGCTCTGTAAACATGAACTCTTAATAATTGAAAGCACAGTCCCGTGAAAACGCCACCCGAAGTACCCGGAGTTGTAAATATTACCAGTATTTTCGTCATTTCATGGCTTTCCACGGGAAACCTTCGTGATTGAATTCGACAGTTAATTTAGTAAGAATCTATTTACGTGTACTTGAGGTGTTTATTACACGTTCTTAATCATTTCTGGGAACTCTCATTGTGTATTTTAACAGTTTTACCAAAATTAGGCAGTTTGCTTAGAAGTATTTACTAGAACCGTCACCATTTTAACTGATTCACACACAAAAACGCCGAACCCAATCCTCCTTAATTGTAAACATAAACACTATTCTCGTCATTCCAAGGCTTTACACACCAATTCTGAGCTCTGTAAACATGAACTCTTAATAATTGAAAGCACAGTCCCGTGAAAACGCCACCCGAAGTACCCGGACTTGTAAACATTACCAGTATTTTCGTCATTTCACAGCTTTCCACTGGAAACCTCCGTGATTGAATTCCACAGTAAATGTAGTTAAAATCTGTTTATGTGTACTTGAGGTGTTTATTACACGTTCTTAATCATTTCTGGGCACTCTCATTGTGTATTTTAACATTTTTAGCAAAATTAGACATTTTGCATAGAAGTATTTACCGGAACCGTCACCATTTCAACTGATTCACACAAAACACGCCAAAGCCAAACCTCCTAAATTGTAAACATAAACACTATTCTCGCCATTCCAAGGGTTTAGACACCAATTCTCAGCTCTGTAAACATGAACTCTTAATAATTGAAAGCACAGAACCATGAAAACGCCACCGGAAGTACCCGGACTTGTAAACAATAAGAGTATTTTCGTCATTCCACAGCTTTCCCCTGGAAACCTCCGTGATTGAATACGACATTAAATGTAGTAAGAATCTGTTTACGTGTACTTGAAGTGTTTCTTCCATGTTTTTAATCATTTCTGGAAACTATCATTGTGTACTTTAACAGTTTTAGCAAAATGAGGCAGTTTGCTTAGAAGTATTTACTAGAACCGTCACCATTTTAACTGAATCACAAAAAAAACCCGCCGAAACCAATCCTCCTTAATTGTAAACATAAACACTATTCTCGTCATTTCAAGGCTTTAGACACCAATTCTGAGCTCTGTAAACATGAACTCTTAATAATTGAAAGCACAGAACCATGAAAACGCCACCGGAAGTACCCGGACTTGTAAACATTACCAGTATTTTCGTCATTCCACAGCTTTCCACGGGAAACCTCTGTGATTGAATTCGACAGTAAATGTAGTAAGAATCTATTTACGTGTACTTGAAGTGTTTCTTCCACGTTCTTAATCATTTCTGGGAACTCTCATTGTGTATTTTAACAGTTTTACCAAAATTAGGCAGTTTGCTTAGAAGTATTCACTAGAACCGTCACCATTTTAACTGAATCACACACAAAAACGCCGAACCCAATCCTCCTTAATTGTAAACATAAACACTATTCTCGTCATTCCAAGGCATTACACACCAATTCTGAGCTCTGTAAACATGAACTCTTAATAATTGAAAGCACAGACCCGTGAAAACGCCACCTCAAGTACCCGGAGTTGTAAATATTACCAGTATTTTGGTCATTTCATGGCTTTCCACGGGAAACCTCCATGATTGAATTCGACAGATAATTTAGTAAGAATCTATTTACGTGTACTTGAGGTGTTTATTACACGTTCTTAATCATTTCTGGGAACTCTCATTGTGTATTTTAACAGTTTTACCAAAATTAGGCAGTTTGCTTAGAAGTATTTACTAGAACCGTCACCATTTTAACTGATTCACACACAAAAACGCCGAACCCAATCCTCCTTAATTGTAAACATAAACACTATTCTCGTCATTCCCAGGCTTTACACACCAATTCTGAGCTCTGTAAACATGAACTCTTAATAATTGAAAGCACAGTCCCATGAAAACGCCACCCGAAGAATCCGGATTTATAAACATTACCAGTATTTTCGTCATTTCACAGCTTTACACGGGAAACCTCTGTAATTGAATTCGACAGCATATGTAGTAAGAATCTATTTACGTATACTTGAGGTGTTTATTACACGTTGTTAATCATTTCTGGGAACTCTCATTGTGTATTTTAACAGTTTTAGCAAAATTAGGCAGTTTGCTTAGAAGTATTTACTAGAACCGTCACCATTTTAACTGATTCACACACAAAAACGCCGAACCCAATCCTCCTTAATTGTAAACATAAACACTATTCTCGTCATTCCCAGGCTTTACACACCAATTCTGAGCTCTGTAAACATGAACTCTTAATAATTGAAAGCACAGAACCGTGAAAACGCCACCCGAAGTACCCGGACTTGTAAACATTACCAGTATTTTCGTCATTTCACAGCTTTCCACTGGAAACCTCCGTGATTGAATTCCACAGTAAATGTAGTTAAAATCTGTTTATGTGTACTTGAGGTGTTTATTACACGTTCTTAATCATTTCTGGGCACTCTCATTGTGTATTTTAACAGTTTTAGCAAAATTAGACATTTTGCATAGAAGTATTTACCGGAACCGTCACCATTTCAACTGATTCACACAAAACACGCCAAAGCCAAACCTCCTAAATTGTAAACATAAACACTATTCTCGCCATTCCAAGGCTTTAGACACCAATTTTGAGCTCTGTAAACATGAACTCTTAATAATTGAAAGCACAGAACCATGAAAACGCCACCGGAAGTACCCGGACTTGTAAACAATAAGAGTATTTTCGTCATTCCACAGCTTTCCCCTGGAAACCTCCGTGATTGAATACGACATTAAATGTAGTAAGAATCTGTTTACGTGTACTTGAAGTGTTTCTTCCATGTTTTTAATCATTTCTGGAAACTATCATTGTGTACTTTAACAGTTTTAGCAAAATGAGGCAGTTTGCTTAGAAGTATTTACTAGAACCGTCACCATTTTAACTGAATCACAAAAAAAAACCGCCGAAACCAATCCTCCTTAATTGTAAACATAAACACTATTCTCGTCATTGCAAGGTTTTACACACCAATTCTGAGCTCTGTAAACATGAACTCTTAATAATTGAAAGCACAGTCCCATGAAAACGCCACCCGAAGAATCCGGATTTATAAACATTACCAGTATTTTCGGCATTTCACAGCTTTACACGGGAAACCTCTGTAATTGAATTCGACAGTATATGTAGTAAGAATCTATTTACGTGTACTTGAGGTGTTTATTACACGTTCTTAATCATTTCTGGGAACTCTCATTGTGTATTTTAACAGTTTTACCAAAATTAGGCAGTTTGCTTAGAAGTATTTACTAGAACCGTCACCATTTTAACTGAATCACACACAAAAACGCCGAACCCAATCCTCCTTAATTGTAAACATAAACACTATTCTCGTCATTTCAAGGCTTTAGACACCAATTCTGAGCTCTGTAAACATGAACTCTTAATAATTGAAAGCACAGAACCATGAAAACGCCACCGGAAGTACCCGGACTTGTAAACATTACCAGTATTTTCGTCATTCCACAGCTTTCCACGGGAAACCTCTGTGATTGAATTCGACAGTAAATGTAGTAAGAATCTATTTACGTGTACTTGAAGTGTTTCTTCCACGTTCTTAATCATTTCTGGGCACTCTCATTGTGTATTTTAACAGTTTTACCAAAATTAGGCAGTTTGCTTAGAAGTATTCACTAGAACCGTCACCATTTTAACTGAATCACACACAAAAACGCTGAACCCAATCCTCCTTAATTGTAAACATAAACACTATTCTCGTCATTCCAAGGCTTTACACACCAATTCTGAGCTCTGTAAACATGAACTCTTAATAATTGAAAGCACAGTCCCGTGAAAACGCCACCCGAAGTACCCGGAGTTGTAAATATTACCAGTATTTTCGTCATTTCATGGCTTTCCACGGGAAACCTTCGTGATTGAATTCGACAGTTTATTTAGTAAGAATCTATTTACGTGTACTTGAGGTGTTTATTACACGTTCTTAATCATTTCTGGGAACTCTCATTGTGTATTTTAACAGTTTTACCAAAATTAGGCAGTTTGCTTAGAAGTATTTACTAGAACCGTCACCATTTTAACTGATTCACACACAAAAACGCCGAACCCAATCCTCCTTAATTGTAAACATAAACACTATTCTCGTCATTCCAAGGCTTTACACACCAATTCTGAGCTCTGTAAACATGAACTCTTAATAATTGAAAGCACAGTCCCGTGAAAACGCCACCCGAAGTACCCGGACTTGTAAACATTACCAGTATTTTCGTCATTTCACAGCTTTCCACTGGAAACCTCCGTGATTGAATTCCACAGTAAATGTAGTTAAAATCTGTTTATGTGTACTTGAGGTGTTTATTACACGTTCTTAATCATTTCTGGGCACTCTCATTGTGTATTTTAACATTTTTAGCAAAATTAGACATTTTGCATAGAAGTATTTACTGGAACCCTTACCATTTCAACTGATTCACACAAAACACGCCAAAGCCAAACCTCCTAAATTGTAAACATAAACACTATTCTCGCCATTCCAAGGGTTTAGACACCAATTCTCAGCTCTGTAAACATGAACTCTTAATAATTGAAAGCACAGAACCATGAAAACGCCACCGGAAGTACCCGGACTTGTAAACAATAAGAGTATTTTCGTCATTCCACAGCTTTCCCCTGGAAACCTCCGTGATTGAATACGACATTAAATGTAGTAAGAATCTGTTTACGTGTACTTGAAGTGTTTCTTCCATGTTTTTAATCATTTCTGGAAACTATCATTGTGTACTTTAACAGTTTTAGCAAAATGAGGCAGTTTGCTTAGAAGTATTTACTAGAACCGTCACCATTTTAACTGAATCACAAAAAAAACCCGCCGAAACCAATCCTCCTTAATTGTAAACATAAACACTATTCTCGTCATTTCAAGGCTTTAGACACCAATTCTGAGCTCTGTAAACATGAACTCTTAATAATTGAAAGCACAGAACCATGAAAACGCCACCGGAAGTACCCGGACTTGTAAACATTACCAGTATTTTCGTCATTCCACAGCTTTCCACGGGAAACCTCTGTGATTGAATTCGACAGTAAATGTAGTAAGAATCTATTTACGTGTACTTGAAGTGTTTCTTCCACGTTCCTAATCATTTCTGGGAACTCGCATTGTGTATTTTAACAGTTTTACCAAAATTAGGCAGTTTGCTTAGAAGTATTCACTAGAACCGTCACCATTTTAACTGAATCACACACAAAAACGCCGAACCCAATCCTCCTTAATTGTAAACATAAACACTATTCTCGTCATTCCAAGGCTTTACACACCAATTCTGAGCTCTGTAAACATGAACTCTTAATAATTGAAAGCACAGTCCCTTGAAAACGCCACCCGAAGTACCCGGAGTTGTAAATATTACCAGTATTTTCGTCATTTCATGGCTTTCCACGGGAAACCTCCGTGATTGAATTCGACAGTTAATTTAGTAAGAATCTATTTACGTGTACTTGAGGTGTTTATTACACGTTCTTAATCATTTCTGGGAACTCTCATTGTGTATTTTAACAGTTTTACCAAAATTAGGCAGTTTGCTTAGAAGTATTTACTAGAACCGTCACCATTTTAACTGATTCACACACAAAAACGCCGAACCCAATCCTCCTTAATTGTAAACATAAACACTATTCTCGTCATTCCAAGGCTTTACACACCAATTCTGAGCTCTGTAAACATGAACTCTTAATAATTGAAAGCACAGTCCCGTGAAAACGCCACCCGAAGTACCCGGACTTGTAAACATTACCAGTATTTTCGTCATTTCACAGCTTTCCACTGGAAACCTCCGTGATTGAATTCCACAGTAAATGTAGTTAAAATCTGTTTATGTGTACTTGAGGTGTTTATTACACGTTCTTAATCATTTCTGGGCACTCTCATTGTGTATTTTAACATTTTTAGCAAAATTAGACATTTTGCATAGAAGTATTTACCGGAACCGTCACCATTTCAACTGATTCACACAAAACACGCCAAAGCCAAACCTCCTAAATTGTAAACATAAACACTATTCTCGCCATTCCAATGGTTTAGACATCAATTCTGAGCTCTGTAAACATGAACTCTTAATAATTGAAAGCCCAGAACCATGAAAACGCCACCGGAAGTACCAGGACTTGTAAACAATAAGAGTATTTTCGTCATTCCACAGCTTTCCCCTGGAAACCTCCGTGATTGAATACGACATTAAATGTAGTAAGAATCTGTTTACGTGTACTTGAAGTGTTTCTTCCATGTTTTTAATCATTTCTGGAAACTATCATTGTGTACTTTAACAGTTTTAGCAAAATGAGGCAGTTTGCTTAGAAGTATTTACTAGAACCGTCACCATTTTAACTGAATAACAAAAAAAACCCGCCGAAACCAATCCTCCTTAATTGTAAACATAAACACTATTCTCGTCATTTCAAGGCTTTAGACACCAATTCTGAGCTCTGTAAACATGAACTCTTAATTATTGAAAGCACAGAACCATGAAAACGCCACCGGAAGTACCCGGACTTGTAAACATTACCAGTATTTTCGTCATTCCACAGCTTTCCACGGGAAACCTCTGTGATTGAATTCGACAGTAAATGTAGTAAGAATCTATTCACGTGTACTTGAAGTGTTTCTTCCACGTTCTTAATCATTTCTGGGAACTCTCATTGTGTATTTTAACAGTTTTACCAAAATTAGTCAGTTTGCTTAGAAGTATTCACTAGAACCGTCACCATTTTAACTGAATCACACACAAAAACGCCGAACCCAATCCTCCTTAATTGTAAACATAAACACTATTCTCGTCATTCCAAGGCTTTACACACCAATTCTGAGCTCTGTAAACATGAACTCTTAATAATTGAAAGCACAGACCCGTGAAAACGCCACCTCAAGTACCCGGAGTTGTAAATATTACCAGTATTTTGGTCATTTCATGGCTTTCCACGGGAAACCTCCATGATTGAATTCGACAGTTAATTTAGTAAGAATCTATTTACGTGTACTTGAGGTGTTTATTACACGTTCTTAATCATTTCTGGGAACTCTCATTGTGTATTTTAACAGTTTTACCAAAATTAGGCAGTTTGCTTAGAAGTATTCACTAGAACCGTCACGATTTTAACTGAATCACACACAAAAACGCCGAACCCAATCCTCCTTAATTGTAAACATAAACACTATTCTCGTCATTCCAAGGCTTTACACACCAATTCTGAGCTCTGTAAACATGAACTCTTAATAATTGAAAGCACAGTCCCGTGAAAACGCCACCCGAAGTACCCGGATTTATAAACATTACCAGTATTTTCGTCATTTCACAGCTTTACACGGGAAACCTCTGTAATTGAATTCGACAGCATATGTAGTAAGAATCTATTTACGTATACTTGAGGTGTTTATTACACGTTGTTAATCATTTCTGGGAACTCTCATTGTGTATTTTAACAGTTTTACCAAAATTAGGCAGTTTGCTTAGAAGTATTTACTAGAACCGTCACCATTTTAACTGACTAAAAAAAAAAAAAAAAAACGCCGACCCCAATCCTCCTTAATTGTAAACATAAACACTATTCTCGTCATTCCAAGGCTTTAGACACCAATTCTGAGCTCTGTAAACATGAACTCTTAATAATTGAAAGCACAGAACCGTAAAAGCGCCACCGGAAGTACCCGGACTTGTAAACATTACCAGTATTTTCGTCATTCCACAGCTTTCCACGGAAAACCTCTGTGATTGAATTCGACAGTAAATGTAGTAAGAATCTATTTACGTGTACTTGAGGTGTTTATTACACGTTCTTAATCATTTCTGGGCACTCTCATTGTGTATTTTAACAGTTTTACCAAAATTAGGCAGTTTGCTTAGAAGTATTCACTAGAACCGTCACCATTTTAACTGAATCACACACAAAAACGCCGAACCCAATCCTCCTTAATTGTAAACATAAACACTATTCTCGTCATTCCAAGGCTTTACACACCAATTCTGAGCTCTGTAAACATGAACTCTTAATAATTGAAAGCACAGTCCCGTGAAAACGCCACCCGAAGTACCCGGAGTTGTAAATATTACCAGTATTTTCGTCATTTCATGGCTTTCCACGGGAAACCTCCGTGATTGAATTCGACAGTTAATTTAGTAAGAATCTATTTACGTGTACTTGAGGTGTTTATTACACGTTCTTAATCATTTCTGGGAACTCTCATTGTGTATTTTAACAGTTTTACCAAAATTAGGCAGTTTGCTTAGAAGTATTCACTAGAACCGTCACCATTTTAACTGAATCACACACAAAAACGCCGAACCCAATCCTCCTTAATTGTAAACATAAACACTATTCTCGTCATTCCAAGGCTTTACACACCAATTCTGAGCTCTGTAAACATGAACTCTTAATAATTGAAAGCACAGACCCGTGAAAACGCCACCTCAAGTACCCGGAGTTGTAAATATTACCAGTATTTTGGTCATTTCATGGCTTTCCACGGGAAACCTCCATGATTGAATTCGACAGTTAATTTAGTAAGAATCTATTTACGTGTACTTGAGGTGTTTATTACACGTTCTTAATCATTTCTGGGAACTCTCATTGTGTATTTTAACAGTTTTACCAAAATTAGGCAGTTTGCTTAGAAGTATTCACTAGAACCGTCACGATTTTAACTGAATCACACACAAAAACGCCGAACCCAATCCTCCTTAATTGTAAACATAAACACTATTCTCGTCATTCCAAGGCTTTACACACCAATTCTGAGCTCTGTAAACATGAACTCTTAATAATTGAAAGCACAGTCCCGTGAAAACGCCACCCGAAGTACCCGGATTTATAAACATTACCAGTATTTTCGTCATTTCACAGCTTTACACGGGAAACCTCTGTAATTGAATTCGACAGCATATGTAGTAAGAATCTATTTACGTATACTTGAGGTGTTTATTACACGTTGTTAATCATTTCTGGGAACTCTCATTGTGTATTTTAACAGTTTTACCAAAATTAGGCAGTTTGCTTAGAAGTATTTACTAGAACCGTCACCATTTTAACTGACTAAAAAAAAAAAAAAAAAACGCCGACCCCAATCCTCCTTAATTGTAAACATAAACACTATTCTCGTCATTCCAAGGCTTTAGACACCAATTCTGAGCTCTGTAAACATGAACTCTTAATAATTGAAAGCACAGAACCGTAAAAGCGCCACCGGAAGTACCCGGACTTGTAAACATTACCAGTATTTTCGTCATTCCACAGCTTTCCACGGAAAACCTCTGTGATTGAATTCGACAGTAAATGTAGTAAGAATCTATTTACGTGTACTTGAGGTGTTTATTACACGTTCTTAATCATTTCTGGGCACTCTCATTGTGTATTTTAACAGTTTTACCAAAATTAGGCAGTTTGCTTAGAAGTATTCACTAGAACCGTCACCATTTTAACTGAATCACACACAAAAACGCCGAACCCAATCCTCCTTAATTGTAAACATAAACACTATTCTCGTCATTCCAAGGCTTTACACACCAATTCTGAGCTCTGTAAACATGAACTCTTAATAATTGAAAGCACAGTCCCGTGAAAACGCCACCCGAAGTACCCGGAGTTGTAAATATTACCAGTATTTTCGTCATTTCATGGCTTTCCACGGGAAACCTCCGTGATTGAATTCGACAGTTAATTTAGTAAGAATCTATTTACGTGTACTTGAGGTGTTTATTACACGTTCTTAATCATTTCTGGGAACTCTCATTGTGTATTTTAACAGTTTTACCAAAATTAGGCAGTTTGCTTAGAAGTATTTACTAGAACCGTCACCATTTTAACTGATTCACACACAAAAACGCCGAACCCAATCCTCCTTAATTGTAAACATAAACACTATTCTCGTCATTCCCAGGCTTTACACACCAATTCTGAGCTCTGTAAACATGAACTCTTAATAATTGAAAGCACAGAACCGTGAAAACGCCACCCGAAGTACCCGGACTTGTAAACATTACCAGTATTTTCGTCATTTCACAGCTTTCCACTGGAAACCTCCGTGATTGAATTCCACAGTAAATGTAGTTAAAATCTGTTCATGTGTACTTGAGGTGTTTATTACACGTTCTTAATCATTTCTGGGCACTCTCATTGTGTATTTTAACAGTTTTAGCAAAATTAGACATTTTGCATAGAAGTATTTACCGGAACCGTCACCATTTCAACTGATTCACACAAAACACGCCAAAGCCAAACCTCCTAAATTGTAAACATAAACACTATTCTCGCCATTCCAAGGCTTTAGACACCAATTTTGAGCTCTGTAAACATGAACTCTTAATAATTGAAAGCACAGAACCATGAAAACGCCACCGGAAGTACCCGGACTTGTAAACAATAAGAGTATTTTCGTCATTCCACAGCTTTCCCCTGGAAACCTCCGTGATTGAATACGACATTAAATGTAGTAAGAATCTGTTTACGTGTACTTGAAGTGTTTCTTCCATGTTTTTAATCATTTCTGGAAACTATCATTGTGTACTTTAACAGTTTTAGCAAAATGAGGCAGTTTGCTTAGAAGTATTTACTAGAACCGTCACCATTTTAACTGAATCACAAAAAAAAACCGCCGAAACCAATCCTCCTTAATTGTAAACATAAACAATATTCTCGTCATTGCAAGGTTTTACACACCAATTCTGAGCTCTGTAAACATGAACTCTTAATAATTGAAAGCACAGTCCCATGAAAACGCCACCCGAAGAATCCGGATTTATAAACATTACCAGTATTTTCGGCATTTCACAGCTTTACACGGGAAACCTCTGTAATTGAATTCGACAGTATATGTAGTAAGAATCTATTTACGTGTACTTGAGGTGTTTATTACACGTTCTTAATCATTTCTGGGAACTCTCATTGTGTATTTTAACAGTTTTACCAAAATTAGGCAGTTTGCTTAGAAGTATTTACTAGAACCGTCACCATTTTAACTGAATCACACACAAAAACGCCGAACCCAATCCTCCTTAATTGTAAACATAAACACTATTCTCGTCATTTCAAGGCTTTAGACACCAATTCTGAGCTCTGTAAACATGAACTCTTAATAATTGAAAGCACAGAACCATGAAAACGCCACCGGAAGTACCCGGACTTGTAAACATTACCAGTATTTTCGTCATTCCACAGCTTTCCACGGGAAACCTCTGTGATTGAATTCGACAGTAAATGTAGTAAGAATCTATTTACGTGTACTTGAAGTGTTTCTTCCACGTTCTTAATCATTTCTGGGAACTCTCATTGTGTATTTTAACAGTTTTACCAAAATTAGGCAGTTTGCTTAGAAGTATTCACTAGAACCGTCACCATTTTAACTGAATCACACACAAAAACGCCGAACCCAATCCTCCTTAATTGTAAACATAAACACTATTCTCGTCATTCCAAGGCTTTACACACCAATTCTAAGCTCTGTAAACATGAACTCTTAATAATTGAAAGCACAGACCCGTGAAAACGCCACCTCAAGTACCCGGAGTTGTAAATATTACCAGTATTTTCGTCATTTCATGGCTTTCCACGGGAAACCTCCATGATTGAATTCGACAGTTAATTTAGTAAGAATCTATTTTCGTGTACTTGAGGTGTTTATTACACGTTCTCAATCATTTCTGGGAACTCTCATTGTGTATTATCAGTTTTACCAAAATTATGCAGTTTGGTTAGAAGTATTCACTAGAACCGTCACCATTTTAACTGAATCACACACAAAAACGCCGAACCTAATCCTCCTTAATTGTAAACATAAACACTATTCTCGTCATTCCAAGGCTTTAGACACCAATTCTGAGCTCTGTAAACAGGAACTCTTAATAATTGAAAGCACAGAACCATGAAAACGCCACCGGAAGTACCCGGACTTGTAAACATTACCAGTATTTTCGTCATTCCACAGCTTTCCACGGGAAACCTCTGATTGAATTCGACAGTAAATGTAGTAAGAATCTATTTACATGTACTTGAAGTGTTTCTTCCACGTTCTTAATCATTTCTTGGAACTCTCATTGTGTATTTTAACAGTTTTACCAAAATTAGGCAGTTTGCTTAGAAGTATTCACTAGAACCGTCACCATTTTAACTGAATCACACACAAAAACGCCGAACCCAATCCTCCTTAATTGTAAACATAAACACTATTCTCGTCATTCCAAGGCTTTACACACCAATTCTGAGCTCTGTAAACATGAACTCTTAATAATTGAAAGCACAGACCCGTGAAAACGCCACCTCAAGTACCAGGAGTTGTAAATATTACCAGTATTTTGGTCATTTCATGGATTACCACGGGAAACCTCCATGATTGAATTCGACAGTTAATTTAGTAAGAATCTATTTACGTGTACTTGAGGTGTTTATTACACGTTCTTAATCATTTCTGGGAACTCTCATTGTGTATTTTAACAGTTTTACCAAAATTAGGCAGTTTGCTTAGAAGTATTCACTAGAACCGTCACGATTTTAACTGAATCACACACAAAAACGCCGAACCCAATCCTCCTATATTGTAAACATAAACACTATTCTCGTCATTCCAAGGCTTTACACACCAATTCTGAGCTCTGTAAACATGAACTCTTAATAATTGAAAGCACAGTCCCGTGAAAACGCCACACGAAGTACCCGGATTTATAAACATTACCAGTATTTTCGTCATTTCACAGCTTTACACGGGAAACCTCAGTAATTGAATTCGACAGCATATGTAGTAAGAATCTATTTACGTGTACTTGAGGTGTTTATTACACGTTCTTAATCATTTCTGGGAACTCTCATTGTGTATTTTAACAGTTTTACCAAAATTAGGCAGTTTGCTTAGAAGTATTTACTAGAACCGTCACCATTTTAACTGACTAAAAAAAAAAAAAAAAACACGCCGAACCCAATCCTCCTTAATTGTAAACATAAACACTATTCTCGTCATTCCAAGGCTTTAGATACCAATTCTGAGCTCTGTAAACAGGAACTCTTAATAATTAAATGCACAGAACCGTAAAAACGCCACCGGAAGTACCCAGACTTGTAAACATTACCAGTATTTTCGTCATTCCACAGCTTTCCACGGGAAACCTCTGTGATTGAATTCGACAGTAAATGTAGTAAGAATCTATTTACGTGTACTTGAGGTGTTTATTATACGTTCTTAATCATTTCTGGGAACTCTCATTGTGTATTTTAACAGTTTTACCAAAATTAGGCAGTTTGCTTAGAAGTATTCACTAGAACCGTCACGATTTTAATTGAATCACACACAAAAACGCCGAACCCAATCCTCCTATATTGTAAACATAAACACTATTCTCGTCATTCCAAGGCTTTACACACCAATTCTGAGCTCTGTAAACATGAACTCTTAATAATTGAAAGCACAGTCCCGTGAAAACGCCACACGAAGTACCCGGATTTATAAACATTACCAGTATTTTCGTCATTTCACAGCTTTACACGGGAAACCTCTGTAATTGAATTCGACAGTAAATGTAGTAAGAATCTATTTACGTGTACTTGAGGTGTTTATTACACGTTCTTAATCATTTCTGGGCACTCTCATTGTGTATTTTAACAGTTTACCAAAATTAGGCAGTTTGCTTAGAAGTATTCACTAGAACCGTCACCATTTTAACTGAATCACACACAAAAACGCCGAACCCAATCCTCCTTAATTGTAAACATAAACACTATTCTCGTCATTCCAAGGCTTTACACACCAATTCTGAGCTCTGTAAACATGAACTCTTAATAATTGAAAGCACAGTCCCGTGAAAACGCCACCCGAAGTACCCGGAGTTGTAAATATTACCAGTATTTTCGTCATTTCATGGCTTTCCACGGGAAACCTCCATGATTGAATTCGACAGTTAATTTAGTAAGAATCTATTTACGTGTACTTGAGGTGTTTATTACACGTTCTTAATCATTTCTTGGAACTCTCATAGTGTATTTTAACAGCTTTACCAAAATTAGGCAGTTTGCTTAGAAGTATTCACTAGAACCGTCACCATTTTAACTGAATAACACACAAAAACGCCGAACCCAATCCTCCTTAATTGTAAACATAAACACTATTCTCGTCATTCCAAGGCTTTACACACCAATTCTGAGCTCTGTAAACATGAACTCTTAATAATTGAAAGCACAGTCCCGTGAAAACGCCACCTCAAGTACCCGGAGTTGTAAATATTACCAGTATTTTCGTCATTTCATGGCTTTCCACGGGGAACCTCCATGATTGAATTCGACAGTTAATTTAGTAAGAATCTATTTACGTGTACTTGATGTGTTTATTACAAGTTCTTAATCATTTCTGGGAACTCTCATTGTGTATTTTAACAGTTTTTCCAAAATTAGGCAGTTTGCTTAGAAGTATTCAATAGAACCGTCACCATTTTAACTGAATCACACACAAAAACGCCGAACCCAATCCTCCTTAATTGTAAACATAAACACTATTCTCATCATTCCAAGGCTTTACACACCAATTCTGAGCTCTGTAAACATGAACTCTTAATAATTGAAAGCACAGTCCCGTGAAAACGCCAACCGAAGTACCCGGAGTTGTAAATATTACCAGTATTTTCGTCATTTCATGGCTTTCCACGGGAAACCTCCATGATTGAATTCGACAGTTAATTTAGTAAGAATCTATTTACGTGTACTTGAGGTGTTTATTACACGTTCTTAATCATTTCTTGGAACTCTCATTGTGTATTTTAGCAGTTTTACCAAAATTAGGCAGTTTGCTTAGAAGTATTTACCAGAACCGTCACCATTTTAACTGACTAAAAAAAAAAAAAAAACGCCGAACCCAATACTCCTTAATTGTAAACATAAACAGTATTCTCGTCATTCCAACGCTTTAGACACCAATTCTGAGCTCTGTAAACAGGAACTCTTAATAATTGAAAGCACAGAACCGTAAAAACGCCACCGGAAGTACCCGGACTTGTAATCATTACCAGTATTTTCGTCATTCCACAGCTTTCCACGGGAAACCTCTGATTGAATTCGACAGTAAATGTAGTAAGAATCTATTTACATGTACTTGAAGTGTTTCTTCCACGTTCTTAATCATTTCTGGGAACTCTCATTGTGTATTTTAACAGTTTTACCAAAATTAGGCATTTTGCTTAGAAGTATTCACTAGAACCGACACCATTTTAACTGAATCACACACAAAAACGCCGAACCCAATCCTCCTTAATTGTAAACATAAACACTATTCTCGTCATTCCAAGGCTTTACACACCAATTCTGAGCTCTGTAAACATGAGCTCTTAATAATTGAAAGCACAGTCCCGTGAAAACGGCACCGGAAGTACCCGGACTTGTAAACATTACCAGTATTTTCGTCATTTCACAGCTTTCCACTGGAAACCTCCGTGATTGAATTCCACAGTAAATGTAGTTAAAATCTATTTATGTGTACTTGAAGTGTTTCTTCCACGTTTTTAATCATTTCTGGGAACTCTCATTGTGTATTATCAGTTTTACCAAAATTAGACAGTTTGCTTAGAAGTATTTACTGAAACCGTCACCATTTTAACTGATTCACAAAAAAAAACCCCAAAGCCAATCCTCCTAAATTGTAAACATAAAAACTATTCTCGTGATTCCAAGGCTTTAGACACCAATTCTGAGCTCTGTAAATAGGAACTCTTAATAATTGAAAGCACAGTCCCGTGAAAACGCCACCTCAAGTACCCGGAGTTGTAAATATTACCAGTATTTTCGTCATTTCACAGCTTTCCACGGGAAACCTCTGTGATTGAATTCGACAGTAAATGTAGTAAGAATCTATTTACGTGTACTTGAGGTGTTTATTATACGTTCTTAATCATTTCTGGGCACTCTCATTGTGTATTTTAACAGTTTTACCAAAATTAGGCAGTTTGCTTAGAAGTATTTACTGAAACCGTCACCATTTTAACTGACTAAAAAAAAAAAAACAAACGCCGAACCCAATCCTCCTTAATTGTAAACATAAACACTATTCTCGTCATTCCAAGGCTTTAGACACCACTTCTGAGCTCTGTAAACATGAACTCTTAATAATTGAAAGCACAGAACCATGAAAACGCCACCGGAAGTACCCGGACTTGTAAACATTACCAGTATTTTCGTCATTCCACAGCTTTCCACGGGAAACCTCTGTGATTGAATTCGACAGTAAATGTAGTAAGAATCTATTTACGTGTACTTGAGGTGTTTCTTCCACGTTCTTAATCATTTCTGGGAACTCTCATTGTGTATTTTAACAGTTTTACCAAAATTAGGCAGTTTGCTTAGAAGTACTCACTAGAACCGTCACCATTTTAACTGAATCACACACAAAAACGCCGAACCCAATCCTCCTTAATTGTAAACATATACACTATTCTTGTCATTCCAAGGCTTTACACACCAATTCTGAGCTCTGTAAACATGAACTCTTAATAATTGAAAGCACAGTCCCGTGAAAACGCCACCTCAAGTACCCGGAGTTGTAAATATTACCAGTATTTTCGTCATTTCATGGCTTTCCACGGGAAAACTCCATGATTGAATTCGACAGGTAATTTAGTAAGAATCTATTTACGTGTACTTGAGGTGTTTATTACACGTTTTTAATCATTTCTGGGAACTCTCATTGTGTATTTTAACAGTTTTACCAAAATTAGGCAGTTTGCTTAGAAGTATTTACTAGAACCGTCACCACTTTAACTGAATCACACACAAAAACGCCGAACCCAATCCTCCTTAATTGTAAACATAAACACTATTCTCGTCATTCCAAGGCTTTACACACCAATTCTGAGCTCTGTAAACATGAACTCTTAATAATTGAAAGCACAGTCCCGTGAAAACGCCACCGGAAGTACCCGGACTTGTAAACATTACCAGTATTTTCGTCATTTCACAGCTTTCCACTGGAAACCTCCGTGATTGAATTCCACAGTAAATGTAGTTAAAATCTGTTTATGTGTACTTGAAGTGTTTCTTCCACGTTTTTAATCATTTCTGGGAACTCTCATTGTGTATTATCAGTTTTACCAAAATTAGACAGTTTGCTTAGAAGTATTTACTGAAACCGTCACCATTTTAACTGATTCACACAAAAAAACGCCAAAGCCAATCCTCCTAAATTGTAAACATAAAAACTATTCTCGTGATTCCAAGGCTTTAGACACCAATTCTGAGCTCTGTAAATAGGAACTCTTAATAATTGAAAGCACAGAACCGTAAAAACGCCAATGGAAGTACCCGGACTTGTAAACATTACCAGTATTTTCGTCATTTCACAGCTTTCCACGGGAAACCTCTGTGATTGAATTCGACAGTAAATGTAGTAAGAATCTATTTACGTGTACTTGAGGTGTTTATTATACGTTCTTAATCATTTCTGGGAACTCTCATTGTGTATTTTAACAGTTTTACCAAAATTAGGCAGTTTGCTTAGAAGTATTCACTAGAACCGTCACGATTTTAACTGAATCACACACAAAAACGCCGAACCCAATCCTCCTATATTGTAAACATAAACACTATTCTCGTCATTCCAAGGCTTTACACACCAATTCTGAGCTCTGTAAACATGAACTCTTAATAATTGAAAGCACAGTCCCGTGAAAACGCCACACGAAGTACACGGATTTATAAACATTACCAGTATTTTCGTCATTTCACAGCTATACACTGGAAACCTCTGTAATTGAATTCGACAGTACATGTAGTAAGATTCTATTTACGTGTACTTGAGGTGTTTATTACACGTTCTTAATCATTTCTGGGAACTCTCATTGTGTATTTTAACCGTTTTACCAAAATTAGGCAGTTTGCTTAGAAGTATTTACTAGAGCCGTCACCATTTTAACTGACTAAAAAAAAAAAAAAAAAAAAACGCCGAACCCAATCCTCCTTAATTGTAAACATAAACACTATTCTCGTCATTCCAAGGCTTTAGATACCAATTCTGAGCTCTGTAAACAGGAACTCTTAATAATTAAAAGCACAGAACCGTAAAAACGCCACTGGAAGTACCCAGACTTGTAAACATTACCAGTATTTTCGTCATTCCACAGCTTTCCACGGGAAACCTCTGTGATTGAATTCGACAGTAAATGTAGTAAGAATCTATTTACGTGTACTTGAGGTGTTTATTACACGTTCTTAATCATTTCTGGGAACTCTCATTGTGTATTTTAACAGTTTTACCAAAATTAGGCAGTTTGCTTAGAAGTATTCACTAGAACCGTCACCATTTTAACTGAATCACACACAAAAACGCCGAACCCAATCCTCCTTAATTGTAAACATAAACACTATTCTCGTCATTCCAAGGCTTTACACACCAATTCTGAGCTCTGTAAACATGAACTCTTAATTATTGAAAGCACAGTCCCGTGAAAACGCCACCCGAAGTACCCGGAGTTGTAAATATTACCAGTATTTTCGTCATTTCATGGCTTTCCACGGGAAACCTCCATGATTGAATTCGACAGTTAATTTAGTAAGAATCTATTTACGTGTACTTGAGGTGTTTATTACACGTTCTTAATCATTTCTTGGAACTCTCATAGTGTATTTTAACAGCTTTACCAAAATTAGGCAGTTTGCTTAGAAGTATTCACTAGAACCGTCACCATTTTAACTGAATAACACACAAAAACGCCGAACCCAATCCTCCTTAATTGTAAACATAAACACTATTCTCGTCATTCCAAGGCTTTACACACCAATTCTGAGCTCTGTAAACATGAACTCTTAATAATTGAAAGCACAGTCCCGTGAAAACGCCACCTCAAGTACCCGGAGTTGTAAATATTACCAGTATTTTCGTCATTTCATGGCTTTCCACGGGGAACCTCCATGATTGAATTCGACAGTTAATTTAGTAAGAATCTATTTACGTGTACTTGATGTGTTTATTACACGTTCTTAATCATTTCTGGGAACTCTCATTGTGTATTTTAACAGTTTTTCCAAAATTAGGCAGTTTGCTTAGAAGTATTCAATAGAACCGTCACCATTTTAACTGAATCACACACAAATACGCCGAACACAATCCTCCTTAATTGTAAACATAAACACTATTCTCGTCATTCCAAGGCTTTACACACCAATTCTGAGCTCTGTAAACATGAACTCTTAATAATTGAAAGCACAGTCCCGTGAAAACGCCAACCGAAGTACCCGGAGTTGTAAATATTACCAGTATTTTCGTCATTTCATGGCTTTCCACGGGAAACCTCCATGATTGAATTCGACAGTTAATTTAGTAAGAATCTATTTACGTGTACTTGAGGTGTTTATTACACGTTCTTAATCATTTCTTGGAACTCTCATTGTGTATTTTAACAGTTTTACCAAAATTAGGCAGTTTGCTTAGAAGTATTTACTAGAACCGTCATCATTTTAACTGACTAAAAAAAAAAAAAAACGCCGAACCCATTCCTCCTTAATGGTAAACAAAAACAGTATTCTCGTCATTCCAAGGCTTTAGACACCAATTCTGAGCTCTGTAAACAGGAACTCTTAATCATTGAAAGCACACAACCGTGAAAACGCCACCGGATGTACCCGGACTTGTAATCATTACCAGTATTTTCGTCATTCCACAGCTTTCCACGGGAAACCTCTGATTGAATTCGACAGTAAATGTAGTAAGAATCTATTTACATGTACTTGAAGTGTTTCTTCCACGTTCTTAATCATTTCTGGGAACTCTCATTGTGTATTTTAACAGTTTTTCCAAAATTAGGCAGTTTGCTTAGAAGTATTCACTAGAACCGACACCATTTTAACTGAATCACACACAAAAACGCCGAACCCAATCCTCCTTAATTGTAAACATAAACACTATTCTCGTCATTCCAAGGCTTTAGATACCAATTCTGAGCTCTGTAAACAGGAACTCTTAATAATTAAATGCACAGAACCGTAAAAACGCCACCGGAAGTACCCAGACTTGTAAACATTACCAGTATTTTCGTCATTCCACAGCTTTCCACGGGAAACCTCTGTGATTGAATTCGACAGTAAATGTAGTAAGAATCTATTTACGTGTACTTGAGGTGTTTATTATACGTTCTTAATCATTTCTGGGAACTCTCATTGTGTATTTTAACAGTTTTACCAAAATTAGGCAGTTTGCTTAGAAGTATTCACTAGAACCGTCACGATTTTAATTGAATCACACACAAAAACGCCGAACCCAATCCTCCTATATTGTAAACATAAACACTATTCTCGTCATTCCAAGGCTTTACACACCAATTCTGAGCTCTGTAAACATGAACTCTTAATAATTGAAAGCACAGTCCCGTGAAAACGCCACACGAAGTACCCGGATTTATAAACATTACCAGTATTTTCGTCATTTCACAGCTTTACACGGGAAACCTCTGTAATTGAATTCGACAGTATATGTAGTAAGAATCTATTTACGTGTACTTGAGGTGTTTATTACACGTTCTTAATCATTTCTGGGAACTCTCATTGTGTATTTTAACAGTTTTACCAAAATTAGGCAGTTTGCTTAGAAGTATTTACTAGAACCGTCACCATTTTAACTGACTAAAAAAAAAAAAAAAAAAAACGCCGAACCCAATCCTCCTTAATTGTAAACATAAACACTATTCTCGTCATTCCAAGGCTTTAGATACCAATTCTGAGCTCTGTAAACAGGAACTCTTAATAATTAAAAGCACAGAACCGTAAAAACGCCACCGGAATTACCCAGACTTGAAAACATTACCAGTATTTTCGTCATTCCACAGCTTTCCACGGGAAACCTCTGTGATTGAATTCGACAGTAAATGTAGTAAGAATCTATTTACGTGTACTTGAGGTGTTTATTACACGTTCTTAATCATTTCTGGGCACTCTCATTGTGTATTTTAACAGTTTACCAAAATTAGGCAGTTTGCTTAGAAGTATTCACTAGAACCGTCACCATTTTAACTGAATCACACACAAAAACGCCGAACCCAATCCTCCTTAATTGTAAACATAAACACTATTCTCTTCATTCCAAGGCTTTACACACCAATTCTGAGCTCTGTAAACATGAACTCTTAATAATTGAAAGCACAGTCCCGTGAAAACGCCACCCGAAGTACCCGGAGTTGTAAATATTACCAGTATTTTCGTCATTTCATGGCTTTCCACGGGAAACCTCCATGATTGAATTCGACAGTTAATTTAGTAAGAATCTATTTACGTGTACTTGAGGTGTTTATTACACGTTCTTAATCATTTCTTGGAACTCTCATAGTGTATTTTAACAGCTTTACCAAAATTAGGCAGTTTGCTTAGAAGTATTCACTAGAACCGTCACCATTTTAACTGAATAACACACAAAAACGCCGAACCCAATCCTCCTTAATTGTAAACATAAACACTATTCTCGTCATTCCAAGGCTTTACACACCAATTCTGAGCTCTGTAAACATGAACTCTTAATAATTGAAAGCACAGTCCCGTGAAAACGCCACCTCAAGTACCCGGAGTTGTAAATATTACCAGTATTTTCGTCATTTCATGGCTTTCCACGGGGAACCTCCATGATTGAATTCGACAGTTAATTTAGTAAGAATCTATTTACGTGTACTTGATGTGTTTATTACAAGTTCTTAATCATTTCTGGGAACTCTCATTGTGTATTTTAACAGTTTTT